>NC_072736.1:12364329-12618631 GCF_026930045.1 Uloborus diversus | reverse complement strand
GTAATTTTCAGGGAATCGGAGCCTTGAAAATAAAATTTGAGGTGCTCTGTAATAATTTTGGAGGAAAGGGACAGTGTAGCATTTAGAAGAATTTCTTATTTTCTGAGAACTAGAAAAAGGCGAATAGGTGAAACAGGAGGGCGGAGAAACAGAACGTTGGAAATGTGTTAAAATGAAGTTTTCGTTATATATTATATTGTTCAGATAAGTTTTTGTAAAAGTCTTTGTTAGAAACTATAAAATATTAATATAATAATATTGTTGGGGTTTTTTTCTGCAATAGTAGATGAAAAGTAACAATTTTGTCATGAAAATATATCTGTAAGTGACGAAAAAACCATAATTTAGAAAGCAAAAAAACAAGAATGATTGTAACTTCGTAAAGTATAATCTGAGGGGTCAGATAACTTAAAATGAGAAGTTTTTGGAAAGTTGAAATTATTTGAACAAGTACAAACAACCTTAGCAATCTTTTTTAGTTATGTCTGATGGAGCACCCATGCTATTCATATTTAAATGCCAAACTGACTCATCACCCCCAGCTTGCTAGACACTTAATCTTTTGTTCCAGAATTATAAAGAAATTAGCCCAAAAATCAAAAATAGGATGTTTTTTCTAATTTGTGTGGTCTTAAAAATGTATTCTAGATGATCTCTGTTAATGCTAGGGTAGAAAAGTGGCCTGGGAGTGTTTTCCTCAGCATTTTTCGAAATTGAAACTTGAAAAATTTTATATTTTTTCTCTAATTACGTTAAGGAGGTTGGTATTTTAGGGTTCTTCCTGGAAATTTTTCAAAATTATTGTTTTGAAAACGCAGTTTTAGACATTATTCGGAGATGTTAATTAGAGGAGAAATCCGGGGCCCCCCTCCCAGAAATTTGTCGAAAATGAACAATCTAAGAAACGCAGCTGTGTGCCATCTTTGTTATTGTTATGAAGACTGGAAATTTTTCCAAATTGGAGCTCCAAAAACAATTTTATTTCACTTTTAATGATGTTAGGGGTGAGTTTTTGGGTGCTTTACCCCAGTAATTATTTGAAAGGTAAGACCTTAAACGAAATTTAAGATTATTTTAAATTATATTGGCGGAAATGGAGGGGCTGAAGCTCATTAATAAAATTTTCGAAGTTAATTGTCAAAACGCAGTTTTAGATGATAGTTGGCTATGTTATTGGGAGGAGAGGTTCGAGATCCGTCTTCAGCAATTTTCCGATAGTGAAATTCCTGATACGCAATTTTAGATGACTAGTTGACCCACGCGAAGCATTCGAGTTCAAAGGAAGAATTTTCTGATTTCAATGCAACCTCGAGATACTATAGACCAAAGCAATGCGTAGTAAAGCAGCAAAATAAATTGAAATTTATCCTTTTGCAAAGTCAAACTTCGATTTACCCTCTTAAAATCAATGTTTTGTTTCATGATTTTAACAACAACAGTTATACAGCTTAGAATTTTGCATATTAGTGGAAACTTGGATTAAAATTCTGCTGAAAAACAAAAACCCATTAAAACGATATTCTTCGACCCAGATTTGAACTCCCACCCTTTCCCTCATTAGCACGCTGCTTTATCCAACCAAGCCAATGTGTCTTCGCTCTCAGGTGCTATTCATTTCCAAAATTATTTGAGTGGTTTGGTTTTTCCATAATGAAATTTTCAATTTCTAGCCTTATATTTTTATTTGTTTGAAATACAAGCGTTTGCGGCCCCCGTCAATTAAAAAAAAAAAAAAACATTTTGAATTTTTTGGTAGTTCAGACAGTTTTTACACTTTCTTTTGTTTTAGATGTCATGTTCCAGAACATCGCGATAAAATTTTTGTTTAATTCATTTGTATTTAAACACTTAGAACTAGCACACTAGCAGTGGTGTGACTAGTCATGACATTTTTTAAATCTCGCCTTACTCTGTTTCAACTTTTTCTCTAATTAAACTGTATTTTTGTGGCACATATATTTTTCTCTACTTAATCACTATTTTCATGATGATATTTTTACAATAAAAAAGAAAAGAAAAAGAAAAAAAAAGAAATTTAAAAATGCCGGCAGCCATTATGAAGTTATGTTTATTTACGTATGCATTTTTTACTTGACTGACGCTTGTCATAGATTTGTACTAAACACTGAATACTTTCTTTTCGTTAAAAAATGTTCGAAACGTTCGTTTCAGCGCTCCTCAGAGGTAAATCATAATGCATAACCTTGCTTGGATGTTCCTAAATAATATTCAGAGATTGCATTTGCTTTCAAATTTTGCAGAGAAAACTCTTTTCGACACTTTTATTCAATTTGTTCACTTATCATTTCTATTACATGTTCTTAAAATCGTAAAGGTTTCCTTTCTGCCTTTTTTTTTTCATTATTAATATGAAATTGGTGACGCCATTTCTGGAAAACTGGGCGGGGAGGGGGGGGATAGCAAAACCCTTCTTGGTGATGGCTCTGGTGCCCCCCCCCCCTCCCAAAAAAAAAAAGTTTGGTTATGCTACGCCTCTGACTCGTACTGATTTTCGCAGGCCGCGGAGTAGAGTCCACTTTCCCGCGTTTCGGCAATCAAGAGTGTTTAAACAGTGAAAAAAAAGGTGAAGGTGAATTCAAGTGCACTGACCACTCCGTCTACTCACTGCTTTTGTATTGGGTAGAAATTCCGAAATTCCCAAAAAAGGCAGATCACATTTTTGAAATCAGGTTTGAGTTAAACAATGTACGGCAAAAAGCAGCAGTGCAAGAATTTTCCGGGGGAGCTAAGCCGGTCTGAAATATTTTAGGGGGAGCTCAAGCTCCCTCTGCTCCCCCCGTTCCGATGCCTATGGTAATATCATTGATATTTTCTTATTGTTTCAATCTTGCATGGCTTCTTCACAAGGCATTCTAGTTCAGAAGTAATTTTATCCTCTCATGATTTTCATGAGTTTTTTTTTTTTCATTTCAAATATGCCAGAACTTAACATCACAATGCACCACTTAACATATACAATTTGATATAGACCAACATCCTTTACAGAGTACATAATAAAGATGAAACTGCAGTCTCTGGATGCCAGTATATTGCTTGTATAATATATTTTCCTAGATGCCTTTTTAACGTCAAAAACTAGTTTTTGAGGCGACAAGCAGGGGCACCTCTTATCCCTCAAATTTTGTCTGACAGTTCAGCAGATTTGGAAACAAAATTGAAATATTGCAAATTAAAAAATAACTTATGAAAAGGGGGGGGGGGGTGCAATTCTCAATTTGCAAAATGAAATTCCAAATTATCGAATGATAAAATACAAGTATGTGCACATGCCTGCATCTAAGGAGAATACACATTTGGCATCATTTAAAAAAATGCAATATTACAGTACCAAATTTGCCAAATCATCAGATAAAATTTGGTGAATAAGGATATTTTTGGGAGGTCACAGTAGCCTTCCATGACCTCCCATGGGAGCCCACATGTAAGTAATCATAAAACATGCTAATTATAGCCAGGGTATGAAGCAAGTTGTCCTTAGGCATATTTTACTCAACTTTTGAAAGACATAATTTGCACACCTAATACAATACCGCCACAAGTCAGAAATTGTCGATTTTGAGTTACATACATGTCCTGGCGCATTTTTATTAGTTCTATTAAAATGCAAGACAGCCACAAATGAGAAAATTTTTTTTAACCTTATTTTTGAGATGCCTATGTGTGTTACTGTAAGAATTTTAGCTACTACGCATTACATTTAAATCAATTTTTCTCGAAAAGTAGTTTTTGCAGATTTTTCAGTGTTGTACTAGATGTGCAAATTGTTTTGTATAATCCTGCAGTATTTACAAATCCTTCATCAGCTAGTATATTTAATTGAAGTCTTAATTTTGTAACTTATTTCATTATTTTAAAACTTTCAGGTGTCTTCTCAGATCGAGACATTTTGTTCGTTACTAAGTATAACGCAGGAAGACATTGAAAACAGGAAGAAGTTTTGTCAATCACTTTCAGACACCTTTCAGCTGTACTTTCCTCAGTTCAAACTTAATCAGTTCGGCTCCAGTGTCAATGGCTTGGGATTCAAGGGATGTGATGTGGATGTCTCAATTCAGACAATCTTCAATGATGAAGTAAGGAAATGTACAGGCTAAAGTAACCCAATAAAACTTAGTCAGTCAAAAGGCATAGAAATTGTCGTCTTATATTAAGCAACTTCTTAACAGTTTTCATGTGTAATCAAGGGCAGATCCAGTAAGAGAGTCCTTACGAGAAAAACCGGAGAGTCAATATACAAATATGGGGCTCAAATAGAGGTTCTGAGGTAAACTTTTAAAAATATGTCTCCAAAATGAAACTTTAAGCATTATTCATACACAAATTTAGTTAATATGCAAATTTGGGGCTCAAATAGAGGTTCTGAGGTAAACGTTTTAAAATATGTCTCCAAAATGAAGCTTTAAGCAATATTTGGTCGCTTATTGGGGGAGGGGGATCATTACCTCTCCGTGCCTGTATTTAATACTGTAAAAATTGCATTAATTTGTGCATAGTTTTATTTTTATAAAAGTTTTTTATTTAGCAGTTCTAGCTGTTGCTCTTAAAAAATACCCAAGAACGAATTTTGGGAGAACCAACTTTTCTTCTGTCATGTACGAGATTTTATTTTTTTGTTAATAATTATTTGTATTGATATAAAGTGACGTCTGTTGTTGAGTCATTTTCTAAAGCTATTTCATTTAAATTTCCTACTGCATTTAAGCAATCTGAAAATAGTGATTTTTATTGATCATATTAAGAAACATGTTATTTGAACTTAATCTGCTAACGCATGTACAACATATTACATTAAAGTCAATGTGCTCTTTTCCCAACATTTTCAAAAATCAAAGTCTTAATGTTAACTTAACATTTTAAAAATTTATGCATTTTTAAAGTATACAGTAAAGTAGCTAAAGAAATATAGTATTATACCGTTTGATTACCTTTTTATAAAGATTCTTTTGATCCAAAATAACGATAATAATGAAAATAATAATGTTTAAACTTAGGGCCATAACCAGACTTTTATTTCAGGAGGGGATTCCGAAAACAGATTTATTGAGAAATCTATACTTGTTTTTAAAATCAGAAAGGAAATGCTGCATTGTTATACAAGAAGTGGCATTTGCAATAACTGCAGTAAAAATTAGCTCTGCAAATACAGCGCCTAGTTTGTACTATCTTTCAATAACGCTAATTTCATTTTTCAGATGAAATGTGAAAAAAGAAATATTAATATTAATAATCATATTTTTTTTCCTAAAAAGTATAATGAATGGCTTTTTATGTAATTATATTTAAAAATTATGGAAGGGGTTTGAACCTTAAAAACCCGACCCCTCTTTAAACATAATGAAATATTCTGCGATTTTTAAAAAAAATTCTTATGTGATTATTTAAATAATTTCATTGTAATATAACTTTAAATTTGCGTCTCGGCAAGATTTTTGTCTGTGCTGTATCTCATGATTTTTTTTATAATGCTTTGTTTTTATGTACAGTAAAAACCCTCTAATGCAGACACTAACGGGACAAATTTTTTTTGTCCGCATTTCGAGGGTGTCCATTAGGAGGGGTTTTACTGTATATGTTATGATTTTTGTTGTTTTAGATCACAAATTGCCTATGTTACTTACTTTTGTCCAAAAAGAAAGAAAACATTATCATACAGTATTTTTTAACCCAAATATACATCAAAGAACAAAGACTAAGAAAGCATTTCAGCATCTATATTTTACTAATACCAGCTGTGCAGGAAATATGTGAAATAAAAAAAAATCACTCAAGCTTTTGAAACCAGTTTTTCTCTTATCAACACATGTGCAATTTTATGTCTGTGTAATTTTACACCAGACTCCAAATCAATTTATTGTGAGCTCAAAATACTGAAATATTTTCAATATTGAAACTAACAAAGGCATGATGTACCATATACATTTTGGTGCTGAAGAGGCTAATAAAAGTATTTTTCCTTATCAGGTTTTGTAATTCAATTTTGAAGCTTTATTCTCTTACTAGTGGTACCCGCACGGCTTTGCCCGTAATAGAAAAATTAAAAGGTCTTTTGGTTCGCCTGTATATTTACAAATAATGGATGACGAATTTTCTCTCCAATTGGCTTGTACCCATGTTACGGTTCCACGTTATGATAATTTCATATCTCGCCAATTGGCTTGTGCCCATGTTACGGTTCCACGTTATGATAATTTCGTAATTTACTCATCCATCTTATGATAATTTTGTTCTTAAAATTGGAATAGAAAAAGAACAACATCAAATTTTCAATAAATCCCTTTGAGGTGCACACCCCCATACTACAAACTAACTTTGTGAAAAATTTCATGAAAATCAGCCGAACGGTCTAGGTGCTATGCGCGTCACAGAGATCCTAACAGACAGAGATCCGCACAGAGAGAGATCCTGACAGACACAGAGACTTTCAGCTTTATTATTAGTAAAGATATTATGTGGGCAAGGACCAAGGTTATGCCTCACATATCATCAACATTGCACAACTCGGAAAATTTTGAATACTCAGGGAATTTGAAATTTTCCTTAAAGTTCAGAGGGAAACTCTGCTTTTACATAAAATGTGAAAAGACTGCTAATAACCTAAATAACTTGGTTCTTTCGTATCACAATCAAAATTCATGAATACATTTTTTTTTCTATTGCATGAATATATTTTGTAAAAACTCTAATGGTCTTCTTGATACATTAATTGTAACTCTTCTTACTCCGTCTCATTCGTCAGCACAATTACAACACAACCCCATGTTTGGCAACTTGTTGGCTCCGCAGCATATGTCTTCAAGCTTTAAATTTCATGAGGTCTAATTTTGTTAAATTCGACAGTCAGTAGTCAAATATTCTCTAGCATTTATATAATATTGAGAATACTCTAGGAAAACTTGTATTTTTTAAAAAAAATTGAGTATAAACCCTGATACTAATGTAGTTGGCAAATGTTTTGACATTTATGTGGAGGATGCGTCAAATGCATATGCATGAAAAAAAATGCATATGCATCTTGAACCAACACAAAAAGTTTATTTTCAATGCTTAGTGTTAAACTTCTACAACAATGTTTACTTTTGAATGTTCAATTACAGTCTTAAACATATATTCAAGTATTTATTTACTTGGGGGAGAGGTGAAATGGAGTGTTGGTTCCAGCAGTGACAGAAGGTGTAGAAGGGGAGATGTGCTGTCATCCAAGGGCGCAATTGTAGAGGGGCAAGGGGGGGGGGCTCAAGCCCCCCTTGAAAATTAGAACTTCCTTGCTTTTAGTACTTTTTTCTTTGCAAAAATATAAAAATATTTCTTCTCCAGCCATTAATGAATAACTAATTAAAAATGTCAAATTTTAATGGCTCTAATCTGTCCTGAAATCTGCCTCCATGAGGAAAATATCCTGCTAAACCATGGTTAAAATTTTTGAGCCCCCCCCCTCCCCTCACAATTTTGCATATGGGCGCCCATGCTGTCGTCTATATGTATACCAGCTGCCTGCCCGGCGTTCATAGTGTGCAATCAAAAAAAAAAAAAAAAACTCAGCTACATTTGTCTTGTTTTTCTTTTTACTTCCTTTTACAAAAAAGGAAGTATTGTATACGCAAAAAAAATTTCATTCAAAAATCAGCCTTAATTTCCATTTTTCTCACCCCCGAATGAATGTTGAGTTTTTTTTTCGACCCGACCACACGTGGATATATGCCTAGGAACCTACAGACACCCGAAATATCCATTTTGACGACCCCCAAGTTAATTACAATGAATTTTCTCATGACGTCTGTATGTACGTATGTATGTCCGTATGTGTGTAAGTGTGTATGTATCTCGCATAACTCAAAAACGGTATGCCCCAGAATTTTTGGTACGTAGACTCCTACTGGGGCCTAGTTGTGCACCTTGCATTTTGGTTGCATTCGGATGTTCCTAAGGGGGTCTTTTGCCCCTTTTTGGGGGGAAATCATTATTAATTTCGATGTAAACTCAAGTGGTGTTATAATTTGTCGGACACTTGGCGATACATCGCCAGTCTTTTGGTCGCCAAGTTTTGTCGCCAACTTAACGACGAATTTTGCGATGTTTTTTTTTCCTTTTTAATTTGGTTTCAATATGGCCACTGTTGGTGATATTTAGAGAGTAAACAACTGAATCACATTAAAATTGCCAATAATGAGGAAAATGACATTAAATTGGAGTAAAAGGAAGTCATGTGATGCACACATTAGCTCGTTTAAATATATTTTCTCTTTAATTGATTCCATCTCCTTTGTTAGATGCTTAACCTTTCCTATCAAAAATAGCTTTGTCTTAAAAAAAAAAAAAAAAAAAACCTTTTTAAAAGGGTCTTTAAGGATTTTGATTTTGCACTACATCAGCTCATACTTTTGGGAACCAATTCTATAGCAATAACCACTAGTTAGATGAAATTATAATTTTATGTTTTTCATAAAAAAACAAATTACTAAAACGTTTTAATTTTCGTTTTCAGCCACATGTGATGTTAAAAGAAGTACCATCCTTAGACTCTGTCATCAACGGAGAAGTGTCAGATGAAACTGTGGCTCGTATGACCCCTCAATATCTCCTTCGCTTTGTGAGAAGAATTCTTCGTAGGCATTGCCCCGATATTAGGGAACCCATACTACTTATAAAAGCTCGTTGTCCAATACTTAGATTTTATCACTCTAAATATGATGTGTTCTGTGATTTTTCTTGTGAAAATGAGTAAGTAATTTAAATTTTTTTTTAGATTTGAAGAATTTATAAATTTCTTTTTGAGATTTTGCTTTTGCAAATGCTGTTTTCAAAGTCATTTGTAGTTTCTATCCTTACAGGCTGTGTACAAATAATGTCACCCTTTGGGGGGGGGGGGGCATGAAATTGTAAGTTATAAGGGGGGCATTAAGGTGATGTGTGACACCTTAAGAAAAGGGGGAGACAAAAATATTGAAAAAAAGTGACATCATTTATGAACAATTACTGTTTGTAATAGTTATTTCTAATAGCTAATGTATATGATTTTTTTAATAATAATTTTCTTCTTATCAACAAATATTTAGCTCAGTGTTGCAACGTCACAGGGAAACCTGAAGAAACAGGGAAATACAAGAAATTCAAAAATCAAGAGAAAAACAGGGAAAATCCTGGGAATTTTGAAAAATTCTTTAAAAATCTGGAAAATGCAAGGAATTTAATAAAAATTTTTGATTAAAGTTGCAAAATTCAATGCCCAAATATATAAGCTACCAAAGATTAATAATAATTTTTTAAAAAGTCATAAATAAAATAAAAATTGGTGATTTTACTTTTTTTTGTAAGTAAATATTAAAATACAACAATATTACTTCTGAAATATAAAGGAGAATTGATGCTGCCATTAGATGCTTCTACGGGTTGAAAAAGTAATTAAAATCAAATGTACTCAAAAGGAAAACTAAACTTTTAATCTATAAATCTTTTATCAGACCTGTACTCACATACTCCTCAGAAACCTGAACATTGACAAAAAACAATGAAAATGCCCTTGGTGTCTTTGAATGCCACATTTTAAGGGCCATGTTTGGAAGAAAAGAGGTTGATGGTATTTGGCACAGGCGCTCTAATTTAAAACTGTATCACATGCTTTTAAAGAACTTGATGTGGTGAAATTCATAAAAATTCAAAGATTCAACTGGCCAGACTTTGTTATAGATTGAATAAAGAACTATCAAAAAACAAAATTTTTTTGGCTATACCTACAGGAGTTAGAACAAGGGGTCGACCTAACCTCAGATGACTTGATTGCCTTGATAAGGATTTTTCTACCATAAAAGGGAAAAATTGGCAAGGCATGAACAAAAAGAGAGGTGTAGAAGAAAATTGTAGAGAAGGCCACGGCCCACCTAAGGCTGTCGTACCACTGAGGAAGGAAGGAAGGAAATATTAAAATGTCTATCATGTGTGTGAAAGAAAATATTATTTATTGTTTTATTTGACGCAGGGCTTTGCCCGTAATAGAAAAATTAAAAGGTCTTTTGGTTCGGCTGTATATTTACAAATAATGTATGGTGAATTTTCTCGCCAATTGGCTTCTACCCATGTTACGGTTCCAGGTTATGATAATTTCGTATCTCGCCAATTGGCTTGTGCCCATGTTACGGTTCCACGTTATGATAATTTCATAATTTACTCGTCCATCTTTTGATAGTTTTATTCTTAAAATTGGAATAGAAAAAGAACCACATCGAATTTTCGGAAAATCGCTTCAAGGTGCACACCCCCATGCTACAAACTAATTTTGTGCCAAATTTCATGAAAATCGGTCGAACGGTCTAGGCGCTATGCGCGTCACAGAGATACTGACAGACAGACAGAAATCCGGACAGAGAGAGATCCGGACAGAGGGAGATCCAGACAGAGAAACTTCCAGGTTTATTATTAGTAAAGATAAAGAAGAAGAAAGATAAACACATTCTTCCTCATATTATCAAATTTATTTGAAAAATGGGCTTAAAAATTGGAATAGAAAAAGTACAAAATCGAATTTTCGAAAAATCGCTTCGAGGTGCACACCCTCATGCTACAAACTAACTTTGTGCCAAATTTCATGAAAATCGACCAAACGGTCTAGGTGCTATGCGCGTCACCGAGATCCAGACATCCTCCTGACATCCAGACAGAGAGACTTTCAGCTTTATTATTAGTAAAGATGATTATTGAATTTTGCTAATTTAATTTAAAGAGCATGAAATAAGTTTAATTGCCAAGCTATTGTTTCAGTTATAACAAATTCTTCTTTATTACCTGTTATTTTAATCTATTTATTTATTCTTTTCCCTCTGTGATGAAACTATCAGTATATCAACGTTCTTTTTTAAATATCAATGTTCGCTCATTTATAATGCTGCATATTCATACAAGAAAAACACGGGAATTTTTTTTCCCAGAAAGGAGTGGCAACCCTGAGTATTTCTCACCTTTACAAACTTCATCATTTAAAATGTAGATTGGAAAGAAGGATCAAAAAAAGTTGAAATTGTGAGGGACAGATTTCTGCGATTACTTTCATTATTTTTGGTGAATGAAATAACATATTGTTAATGTTTGAGCATGGTTTTTAGTAAACATTTGCCTTATTGTAAGAAGCATGAACTTTTCATTCAGTCATTTGAAACATTAATGTTCAACTTATTTCTGTGCCATTAGTTTAATTTGTGTTGTTAATTCTGGTGTGTTAAAATGCATACATGTAAGTGCTTTATGACCAAAAAATACCACACCAGAAGAACAATTCTGCCGTGAGAAGGTAGAGGCCAGTATCTACACAAATGAGTTTTTGAGATATATTTGAAGAAATGCGTTTTTTCGTACTAACAATGATAAGGATATGTTAGAATTTGACACTTTTCTCATGCTTTATTTAACATGAACCAAATACTGAAAAAGGAATTATTTTTGGTAAAATTTAGGTATTGTTGATTTTGCATTCTGAAAATTCCATGAGTTTTATATGAACAGAACCAAAAGTTGGGGGGGGGGGGGGGGAGAATTCACGAAGCTAAATTTTTTGCGAGTACAATAAGACTAAAGAACATTAGATTACAAAAATGTAAAATAATGAATAATTTGTAGATACTGCCCTTTCCCTTCCCACAGCAGAACTTCCTTGCACTAGTGTTTAGCAAGGCCAAAGAGCACCGGTACAATGCTCCTTTACTTTTCCCCAAGGCGAAAGCTGTCCCGGAAGATTATTTCAAACCCCAATTTCTCCCCAAAGCAGTCCAAATTGTTTCAGATCATATCTAAGCCTTGCTGAAATGGACATTTTCAAAATTCTCATTAAACCATAACATTGCTTTAAAATGGACAAGCCAGTCTCAGTTCAAGGTTGTTATATGAAATCACAGTTAATACTTTTTCTAAAAAATCCCCCCCCCCCCCCCCCCCCCCCCGTCAACACATATCAATCAAATTTTTCCAGTCTTCTGTTCCGGTAAGAAAAGTTTGGTACACCAACACTGGTGTGTACTAAAAATGGTGAAACTTCTATGAGTGATTAACTCTGTCAATGACCAATTTTTCAAGGCATTGGAGTTATCCCTTATTGACCTGATGTCAAAAGTCTTCTAGAAGAGACTAGGCTATCATCTGTATACAACCACATCTTTAATCTGTAGTTTTAAATTTAAGTCCAATTTCTTAGTTTTAAAGTATTTATTAAAGTGATATCATTAAACTTTGCATATGTAATATCAATTAAGTTTTTATTGTAAAATTTTAAACGCATATTTATTCCAGGTTTTCTTTGCGTAACACAAAAGTCTTAAGACTTCTGTGCCATTATGATGAACGATTTGCACCTCTTGCCAAGCTTGTTCGTTACTGGGGCAAATATGGTGGATTTGTTGGAGACATTGACATGTTCAACAGCTATGCATTTTCTCTTCTTGTTGTTCATTTTCTGCAAACGAGGGATCCCCCGATTCTGCCTCCTCTGACAACAATTGACGATTCAGGTAATGTTTATCATTCACGTAGCTACTCTTAGAGAAATGATATTCTTGTAGACAAGTACTAACTAGCATGAGCACTGCCATAGTGCGTAATCCATCCCTTCTATGAAAATATTTGGATGAAATATTTATGCATGTTATCCCCTGTTTTTCTTAATTCCTTTCAGATTCGGGAACACTGCTTCAGTTTAGTTTTTTTTTCTAAATGATTATAATTTTTAATGACTAAAAATGAAAAGTTAAATTAAGTAACAAAACCAAACAGATAAAAAACCTAATCTAATATGGTGCTAGAAAACAGGACAAACAAAAAAGGCCAAAAACATGCACGTTGTCTAACATTTTTTCAACTAGTTTTTTTTGTTATCATTTTGGTTTTGTTACTTTATTTTTCATTTTCTTTTTACCATCCCCACGCACAGATATATAACAGTCAGTAGGTATTTAGAGCCTAGGCTTGCTCTGTATTTAAAATAATCTGTACTATATCATCCTACATTATACTGAATCTATGTAAAAAAAGTTTTAAAATGTGCTTGCTTTACTACAGCTAGATGAAAAGCACACTGTAAAACAATATTTGATGGTCTACATTAAATTCAATAAACAATCTATTGTTGGCACTCACTACATTAGAACCATAATAAATTACTTACTGCATTTATCATTTACCAAATGTAGATACATTGTAATGTTTTTTAATAGTTTATTTCCTCTTATTCTTTAGTGAAAATTTAATTATTTCATCTTTCAGAATATCTCCATCGTGGAAATGTAAATGACGATGATCTTCTCTTTAGAGAAGTAAAGAAAATACCACCCTCAAAAACAGCCAAAATTTAGGTAAGAAACATCTTTTTACTAAAAGAATTTCTTCTTGTTATGGTATTCATTTCCTTGACTGATTCAATGTTTTATTATTATTGTTATAATTTTAATTTTTATAATTAAAGTAAACAAAATCTGACTTTGCACCTAAATCAGATATAAAGTCCTTGTCCTTTTTTAAAGACCACAGTTGGACATTCATACATCAAAGTAGCAAATTGTTGGGGAAAAAAAAATCGATTTTTAGAAATTTCGATACATAGAAGATATCTCAGTTTATCATTAATTGCTCTTAAAGCATTAAAATCAAAGCTATTTTTTCTTTCTGAAATTTAGTGTCTAATTTATATGAGAATCAGATTAAATGAAAGTTAATAATTAAAAAATGAAGTAATGTTAAATATTTACTGAGCACATACATGGTTTCTAAAATATCTACTGTATTGTGGTTTAATGTTTTCTATAAGTTTCAATACTTTCATTGTGGCTTTCGATTTCTTATAACAGTACAGTAGACACTCTGCTAGCAGAAATACTAAATTTAATAGAAATGACATTTTTGTGCCTTCAAATATCTTAATTCTTTGGTCATTCAGCTTTATTTGCTACTTGCTACTCTAAGGGATTTTCCTTTTGACAATGTAATCGAGAGAAAAGTAAAAAATCAAAAATAAATTATAAAACACAAAGAGCATCAAAATGTTTTTTAAATGTAAAGACTTATTTCTATAAGCTTGGTATGCACTAAAAGTATGAAATAAAATAACTATGATTTCACTCAAAAATTGCACTTAATCTTTCAATTTTTAACTTCAATTTAATTGGCTACTTTAGAATTAACTTAAATATAAAAATATTAAGGTTAATTGTAATTTTTAAGTGAAATAATGTACTTATTTTATTTTACTTTTTAGTGCAAACCACACTTATAGAAATAATTTGTAGATTAAAATTTTTCAAAAAGTTTTATTGTTTATCTGGTAAAATAATGGTTTTCATGATGCTATGACTCGATTTCTTAAACCAACTGGAGCGTATACTGCTAGTCAGACTATAATTCAGCTCCCGATTCCACTTTTAAACTGTTGCCAAAAAGCAAAAATAAATAATAGCAATTATAAAGTTAATTTTGTTGAGATTAAATTATCGAGAATGGACGTTATGATTATCTGGTCCGGATTTCCACCCCCCAGGCTTCTCACATGTAGTAGTTAAAAAAATCAAAAGCTTGAATTCAGTTCTAAATTCATATCCAGATCAAGTACGCACATTAAAACTAACCAAACAAAACCTTAACAAACAATGAAGATGAACGTCTCACTTGAAAATTCATTATTTGTTATCTTGTATTCAATTGTTTCACTGAAAATCTTAATACATAAAAATCTTCTGTGCGGACATTTGTCACCATAAGGCTTTTAAACGGCTGGACCGATTTTGATCAAATTTTTTGTGTGTAACTAAGTTGTGGCAAGCATGGTTTCGAAGCGCAAGGGATAGAATCGGAAACATTTTTGTTAATTAATTAATTAATTTAAAGATTGGATGATTATATCTCCCAAATGATTAATATTTATTTTAACCTATTATTGAGTGAGAACTGAAATAAATATTTAACCCGTTGCCAAAGGCCAATAAGAAAGCCAGCTTTGCTTTTTGTAATGAAATTTATTACTGAGATATGTTAATTGAGAATAGATAAAACGTAGAGAGAGAGAGAAGCCTTCATTTCTTGAAAGCAATGATTTTAACTCCCGTGATATATTTTAAATTAAAGTACTGCAACTGCAAGGTTCATGCAAGATGTGTATTCTGTCGTCGTAGTTGAGCCATGTGACCGGATCGGTGCTTTAGGTTTTCCTAACCAAATGATCAGAAAGTACCATATGTAGCAACATTTGTTTCTCGGATGAAATCCATCTGAGTTTGGGCACCAATGTCGAGAATACTTTAAGGATTATCTAACCAATCAGTACATTATTAAAGGAAAAGATGATGGAATTTAAAGACGAAACAAATTTTATTTTCATCCAGATATATTACAACAGGGGTAGTTCTGTACACAAAAGATCAGTGCAGTGAAAGATCTTTATCTTTGGTAGAAAGAATAAATTAGACAATATATGAAGTTTAAAAAGTTTTCGTTCAAAAGGTCGGACTGCTAATCGGTCGCAGTTGGCTTCGCTCACTGATCGGCTGAATTACAGTAACGTGGTGGCTTGGCGACTTTGACTGTAAACAGTAGAGTTGTGTGATCATTTGTTTACATTTTAAAGCTACTGTTAATGTAATTTATTGTATTTTTTGTTTATTTGGCGATTCAAATTGCAAATAATTGTTTTTTGTTTTTAAGGAGTTTTTAGTCATTTTAGTTGAAGAATGTGTTTATTTTACATCGAGTGGGTAGGGGGAGGGACGAGTGATTTTCACTTATTCAGAGAGGTTTTTACCTTTATCATTTTTTAAACGATATCCTTTCGATTGTTATATTATTTTTCATATGGGGGATGCTGCAGCGGGATTTCCCGTTTTTTCTGGATGGGTATTTAGTTTTTTACACTTAATATCTGAGGATGCTTTTTATCCTTTGAGTATGGCTGAAGGAGCAAACCATTAAAAACGGGGGGGGGGGGGGGGGGGAAAGTTAATAAAACAACTGCTGAGTGGGCATTAGATAAATCAAATTGTAATAAATATACGCATTCTGACACCATAGCTGCTTAAAATATTTTTTTTAACTTATTTTTTTTAACAGAACGAATCAAACACTTGATAGTTTATTGAAATTTTTTACCTTTTCAATTTACAAAGTTTGCACAGAACAACGTCTGTCGGGTCCTCTAGTTCCTTATAAAACTTCTTCCTAGCCAACTTCCACCCTTGGCTGTTGAGCCAGTAGGCGACATGCTGGCCGGTATAAATGGGCCTCTCTGAAAAGGTTGTGCAGGAATTTTTTACTTTGGTCCAGAGCAGAGCAAGCCTTCAGATGTTCCACATTCATATTTCCATGGCCACATTGGCGGCACTCTGTTGATGTCAGTACACCAATACGGTGGGGGGGGGGGGGGGGGGGCGGCAAGATAATCATACCCTGTCTTCATCCTGAAAGCTGCCACGCCAACCGCAAAAGTAGATTGATCGAGGGGAGGCTCTCCCAATTCTTTTCCAATGAGCCTCTCACAGTTCTATCTTTGAACTGCTGATGTTATGTGAGTCTTAGCAGAGTGGAGATTGCTTGGGCTGAGGAAGAGCTGTCTCTTGCTTTGCCAACTTTTTTTTTCTTATACCCCCGTTTACACTGGCCGAGATATACTAGTTTAATTTTAAACGGTGTTAAAGTTAAACCGCGAGCCGAAACGGGCGTTTACACTAGCGTTAGTTTAAACACGTTTAACCGTAACTTTTTGTTTGTTTACATTCTGTCATTCTGCTGTAGCGTCGTTGCTTTTTTATTTTCATGCTCGCTTACACTGTTTTTGTTATTAAAGAAAATAATATTCAAGACTGAATCATATTTTCTAAGCACATTGCGAAATATATTTAGCAGTTTGTACGATTCTTATTTATTTTTAAGCAATTTATGTTCGAAGCACTGATTTTGTGCACGAAAAAAAAAAAACCCTTCAAAATCAAAGCTTTGAACTTGAAATCAGATTAATAGAGTGTTTTGAAACTTCATTGTTGGGAAATAAATGATTTCCTTTACATTTTCCTTCATGTTTACGTTTCATAGATGAGAAGAAAGTAGATTTTGTACATCAATAATTCAAAGGTGAAACGCACTGTCTAGTTTTGACACAAGTAAAATTTTTCGGTTGATAAATATCTCAAAATGTTTAGACCAGAATAAAAGTGTTCTTAGTTACCTGGAAAAAATTAGGAATTTGTAATTACAAACGAGCAAAAATTGACTTTTTAATTTTTTTTTATCTTGAAAGTAAAGCTAATATTTTGATCAGTCACTCTCATGAATACATAAAAATAATAATAAAAATGTTCACTTTGTTCTTTTTTTCCGAATGGAGAATATGTATTTATGAATTAGTACTTTTTCAGTTCTACAGATCATACACTAATGATCATACAGATCATACTCTTTTTAATTTATCTACAGTGCATTAGTCTACATTTTGCACAGCTGAGTGCATTTGACATGCATCCAATTAAGGTGAACATATCGGTAGTGGCCACTGCTTCAACAGTGCCCACTTCAACGTTTATATTTGAAAAAAATAGGGTTCCACGTTTTCCAATGGATTCAAACATGAAGGAGGTAATATCGTAAGTGCACATTTAATGAAATTGTGATTCCATTGGGATACCTGGAATCCTAATTTTTGAAATATAAACCTTGAAATAGCCACGACTGAAGCACTGGCCACTATGGGTGTATTTACCTTAGAACCGGTTTTTATTTATATTTCTGTTCAAAAAGCTTTCGTAGTCGTCAATCACTGCTTTCGAGAAGGATATAAATCCTTTTCTTTTCCTCTGCACAATTATTTCGATTTGAAACGGTTGCTTTTCAATGTAAGTACTTATAGTTATTTCAAGTTATTATAAGACCCCCTTCCCCCATAATTAGCCAAATATAGCCTAATTCTGCCTTTCAGGAATTCTTGTTCACCAACTTCGTACATCTCAAATATTGTTTAATAAGCAATTTAAATGAAGATCATATTTCTTCCCTGAGTGCTCACGAATTCCCCACAGAAAAACATTTTTAAAAAGTCTTTCGATAATGAAATGCTATACAAATCGTTTGTTTTAGAGACGTACCGAGTAGCACTTTGGCCGAGTACCGAGTGCTCGGCCTTTCACTACTCGGCCGAGTACCGAGTTACTAAGTACCAATTATGTTTTAAGAACCACCGACACACATTTGATGAATTTTGAACTTGGAATAGTAGTATAGACCTCCTGGTCCATATAATGGTTTTTAAAACTAAATTCCTGCTGAAATTTAATTACGCATTATATATATACAATTTTGTTTGTGTCAAAAATTTTACAAAAAAATTATTTTTAAAATTAAAAATAAATAAATAAAAGGTATGATTAATCAAGTTGGAATTAAAACAAATAACAATAAAATCCCTCTAATGCGGACACTAACAGGACAATTTTTTTTGTCCGCAATAGAGAGGTGTTCGCAGGACAGGGGTTTAATAATGTTATTTTCATTGGAACTGGGGAATTAAAAATTGTCCGCATAAGAGGGGTGTCCGCCTTTGAAGTGTGTCTGTTAGGAGGGGTTTCACTGTATACCAATCATAGTTCTAGTCCGCCAAACATAAATAATTCTTAAAAGCAGATAAAACAAATATGCAGAAACACTGCAGACACTAGTTTCTGCCCCCTCCCTGCCCGTTACAAGGAACGTCTTTTTCAGTGCATAACATGTGAGTTAAAGAATGTAAAGACATTTGACAAAAAAATCTGACTTTTGTCGGATGCCTTTAAATCTACGAGCTCCCATTTTGTGCATTGAAAAAGGAATTCTTGTAACGCCAAAACACATGTCTGCAGTGTTCATGCACTGTGCTTTTAACGTTGTTTTGTTTCCTTTTATTTTTTAAGCAAAGGTATTTTTATATTTTTTATAACTAATTTTTGTTTGTAGCAAAAATCCATTTTTAATATAAAAATTCCATAAGTAGTAAAGGTATACTTACCTTTTTTGCATAATTTCTAATAAAAAGTTTTATTTACTTTGGGGACATTAAAATAAAGATTTATTCTATTGAAGCATTACAAACTGCATTACTCTCAAAATTTAAATTTGACTTACAAATTTTAATTGTAAATGATTGCAGAATATAATGCTTGCTCTTTTTTTTAGACATTTTAGTATCTGTCTTGGACAATATTCAATTTTTTGCAACTACTCAGTATTGGCCAAGTTTCTGATCAGAATTTGGCCGAGTACCGAGTAGTTACCGAGTTCTCGGTATGTCTCTAATTTGTTTCAAGTACACAATAAAATTCACTTTGCGACATATTGTCAGACCACACCCATTTATATTGCAACCTCTCACTTTCATGCTCATTTTTCTGCAAAAACAATTTTTTTATTGCGAAAAAATTGCATTTTTTATATATTTAGCAAGGATGTCTCTGAAAGGAGAACCAACTGTATGAATGGTTTCTTAATTGTTACACGTAGAAGTACCTACTAAATTGATTTCCCAAGAAGAAGTCTTTTTTTTTTCAGTTTAATTTTCCTAAGACAAAAATTAGGACATTTTGGCATAAGAACTGCACATTTAAACCTGTGCTTCTTCGGTATATTTTTTTCCCACCTTCGAACCCGAGCGCCTTTTTTTTTTTTGCCCTTGAACAAACCTGTGCAACTTCAGATTTTATGCACCTGTGCATGTTTTGTTTTTAATTTGCGGCCTCTTAGGGTACCCAGTCTGCCTCTGCATATGCATATGATCCTTTTGTAATGATGAGCCTATCTTTCTTGTTTTTCACATGTTTTGTTTTTAGTTTCAATGCATGTGTTAATGTTACTGGTAATCTAAGCTATTGTATATATTAGTTTCTTTTCTACTTCTTTCGGATTATCCGGCAAATTAGCTTATCCGATGTTTTTCTTGCTGCCCTGTTCTAAGAATAACCGGAAGTTAGCTGTATTTTCATAACTTGAGAAGAAAAAAGGGTAATGAATATACAGTACAACTTTGGTTTAACAACACCCGATTTCCTCAATTTAATGATACACTTTTCCGGATTTCACTTGCATTGAATGTTCATGCTCCTGGATTCAAAGATTCCCTTGGCAATTGTTAAGTCAGTTTATACTGTACTTTTTTCTTAAAGAATGTAAAATCAACTTATTAACAACTTGGTTTTAGAAAAAGGAATTAAATAAAAGCTGTAATATGTTTAACTTGAAGTGTAAATTATGATTTCTTTTAAAACAAGCAAAAACAAAGTACAGCATTTCAACAAAAATTGATACTCATTCTTTGATTTAATGCTTATTTCCACTGATATTGCAACTCTTGGGGAACGTACTCGCTTCACAAGGTACTATATGTATTCATTCTGGTTTCAAAGCAGTGGGTAAAAAAAATAACCTACTTACTGCTGCAGTTTATGATGCAAAAGATGTTCTTCTAGGTGTTTTCAATTTTATGAGTTTTTTAATAAAACAAATAACTTTTCCTGATGATTCCAGGTTCTCGCTGACAAAAAGGAACCCAGAATGTTAAACAATACATTTTAGGAGATGTAATTGATTATCAAATAAATAATCAAAAATGAATTGAAATCTCAAAACATTTTCACATTTCATTATTCGAGAACATTCATACATTAATCATTTGAGTAAAAGTGTGCTTTGACAGTACCAGTAAAAAGTCTATTTGCAATGAATTCGAATTTGCACCATGCATTGTTTTTTTCTGTGATCTTCTGAAAACAGTTAAATCCTCATTTCCTGAGTTTATCAAAATCAACACCAGTTCAGAAAACTGAACGCCCAAAGTGTATGGATGACATAAAAAGTAGAGAAATATTCAGTTTTGTATCAAAAGAAAAGGGGAAAATATCCCCAGGGAGATTGTTGTGAAATAGTAATAAACACACATGTTTTCAATTAAAAAAAATATATTTTATTAGCATCACACACATACTTAAAAAATAGATCTTAAAAAGTTTAATGGGTCAAGTTTAACTTTTGGTCTGGGATTCTTTCTTGCTAGGTACTAGGTTTTTGAATAACCTTTTTAAAAATAAAATTATATGGTGAAAGATCTGGTTGTTTGATATAAAGGAGAGTAACACAACTTTGTTTTATTATTTTAAATTTTCAGTGACATCAATTTCTTCAGATGCTGCAATACAAAGCATCTTTCTTGAAATCCATCCGCTTCTTTCTGTAGAATTCTTTAAGGTATATGCAAACTGAAAAGCATAAACAGAAAGGTTGGTATTAATTAAAACCAAATCTCCCTGTTATATGCCATTCGGTAATGAAAGGAACTGCAAACAAATGTGATAAAAATGTTACAATTTTCCTTCACACTTTATCCAGGCTTAAGACTGGCAGCTGTCAATGCTGGCGTGTTTAAAAATTGTTTTTACAAAAACTAAATTTTAATTTTTAAACTGTTGCATGAAATAAACTAATGCGTAGACATGTGCTACAGTTAACACTCTTCTTCAGAGTAGAATGGATGTGCCTCAGTTTTAGGAGTCTCCTCTCTGTAATAAAAAAACTTGATTAATTTTCCATTACAGTGAAAATAACATATGACTTAAAATAACTGTAAAATAAAGTTAAACAGAGCATTTTGGGAAACAAACATGTAGAGATGGACTGCAATGGCTAGAACTTCTACAGTTACGTTGTTACTGAGGGAAATTTGACAACAATCGTGAAATCAAATTCAGCTTATTGAATATTTCGACTCGACGAAATTCAGCTTATCAAAAATAAGTAACATACGTTAGATTTTCAGTTAAACGGGAATAAATATTCACTTCCACTAACCAGTTTTTGTCTTATCTAAGGTTGACTTAGGTAAGTTTCACAGTACTTGGCTCTAAGTTTGTAACATTGCCATAAATCGTTCTTTTGGATCTGTAACTCAAAGCAAAACATAATGCCACACGGATCAGATTTGCAGGTCGGATGTGGCCTTCGGGCTGTAGGTTGGGCATCATTGCACTGGGTAATATGAATGGAATGATGACTAAAGGGTGCTATTTCATGTGCAAAGAACTCTAATAAAGTTGAAACAAGGTATTTAAGGGATCAAAAACAAGTTTTCTTCACTAAATACAAAAAAAAAAAAACTCTGGTTAGGAAAAAAATTCACATATTGTAGTAGCGATTGGAACTAGATAAACCACAATAAACAAAATCAACTTGAATTCAAATAACTCTAGGGGCCTCCTTGGCAGAAGCTGAGTCTTCTAAGCCGGAGGCTATGGGTACGATTCCCACCTTGCCTTGGGTGTTCATTCCTTCTCATGTATTGATGTATTGTAAAACTTTCATGTCTGTTGTCCTGAGAATAAAATTCGGAATAACGTTGCGGATTATTAGAGGTACAAAGTTTCACTACAATGAATAGCTAAAGACCGCAATGGGTGTAATGAAATCGAAAGACTCTAAAAACTTCGATTACTGAAAAGTTATACAGGAAAATAATAA
Organism: Uloborus diversus; assembly: GCF_026930045.1. Classification (NCBI taxonomy): domain Eukaryota; kingdom Metazoa; phylum Arthropoda; class Arachnida; order Araneae; family Uloboridae; genus Uloborus; species Uloborus diversus. Next base: position 12,596,128 of record NC_072736.1, on the reverse strand, counting down.
ATTACTCCGCAATTCATGTTGTAACTCTGAGAAGTATGTGAGCAGGATTATTTTAACCAATATTCAAGGTATTAAAACAGTATTAAAATGAGTAAGGAATAGCAAACAAAAATTTCCATTCATAGGAACAATTTAGTACTACAGTCAAACCTCGTTAATAGGAACTCGACAAAGAAGCCCAAAATATTTCGTGTTAACCGATTTCCACATTTACCGGATTTTGTCGAAGCTGCCAAGTTTTTTTTTTTTGTTTTTGTGACTCAGAAAATATAGTAACCAAAGTACATTTGTACTAAAATGTTCGCCCAAGCATTTGTATTAATAGTTCAAGTAAGAAACACAAGTAATTCGAACCAGGCATTGGCTATTTAGGGCATTTCTTTACGACAGTGCATTTTCAAACTTCTGATCGAAAGACTGGATTTTTGCTGCAGTGTTGGTGGGTAAATAAACACAATTTATTGCTTTTAGACCATAAACCTCTACATCGGCAGAACAGTTGTCTTGAATCAAACTTCTTTTTTCACGATGAAATTTTAAATCTACGTTTATCAGCCACTTGGTAAAGATTTCACTGTTCATCCAAGCTTTTTTACTGTAAGCATAGTCTGCAGCTAAAGTTTGTTTTTACTTGAAGCAGCGAGATTTTTACGATTTCCCTACAACAAGGAGAGAAATTTTTTCGCTGGCATTCATGTCGCTTGTGTCCAATTGCAGATCTTTTAACTTTCGAAAGTAATTTCAAATAAAACGATGAGAATTTAATTTTTTCTTCTTCCTTTTTTTTTCAAGACTTTAAAATATTCTTTGTCTTATGCAAGAATTCGTCTAAAATCTTTTCATGTTAAGTGATAGATTTAACACTAATTTGTAGCTTTATCTGATGGGGAGTCGCATTTACTTCATGCTAAGCGAAATTTTGCGATAAGCAAGTTTGTGTTACAGGGTTTGACTGTACTCACTATCACAAAGTAGTACATAACGTCTCATAGAACTGTTTCCAGGGTCACTACTTCAAATACGCCAGGCCGTCTGGGGCCAAGGCTTGCCCTTCATCAATTTGGTTCACAAGGGTCCCTCTCTCACATAAACTCATAAAATGTATAATGCTGTGATTCCGAGCCAGGTCTCTGGTTTGTGACATAACCCTTCTCGGCGCTGCAAATAAGTTTTTCCATATGTAAACATAAGGAATGGCAAAGAGTAAATTTTGGCAAAGCTTTGTGCATTTTTCCAATTTCCATTATCTGTAAGAATTAAAATTTTCAAGGCGTTAGGTATTATCCTGGATGCTGGTCCGCAACACACAGAATATCAATTTCTTTTTTGTTACTTTTTACAGAAAACTGGATTGAAAGGTTTTACAAAGAATGATTCCAAAGCTGGTTTGTTTCAAAGTTCTATATCATATGAGACTTTTATCTGATAAATAATCATGACTTATTGGAACAAATTTCAAGCTGAATTAAAATCTTGCCGAAAAACAGTTCTACTTTAAGGCGGTATCTTACTTCTGGGCAGTGGCGTAGCTAGACCCGACTTTCGGGGGGGGGGGGGGGTTACTTCTTTTATCTCTCTCTCTCTCTCTCTCTATATATATATATATATATATGTGTGTGTGTGTGTGTGGTGTGTGTGTGTATAATCGCTTGGAATTTTTTCCTTTTCTTCTTTTTTTTTCTCTTCTCTCTTCTTTTTCTCTTTTTTTTTGAGACTAACTTTTCGGGGGGGGGGGGGGTTTGTCCCCAAAACCCCCCCCTTAGCTACGCCCCTGCTTCTGGGCAAAATTAATGTGGAAGCAACACCTTTAACAAAGTGTTAAAATATGGCCAGTATAGTTTTGCTTTTAATAAATCATAGTAGTTTAATTTTCCTTTTTAACCCTTTTAGTACAGAACAGTAATGAAGATTAATTTAAGATTCTTAAAAAGTAAACAATAAAAATTTTAATAATAAACATCTACCACTAAATATTTTGTACTTAATTTCAATTCATTCTCAACGAATTGATCTTTAACCAAAAGAAACTAAGAAAAATGCTTTGAAACATTCAATGACCTATTTTATGAATGCTTTACAAATATATTATATATTTACTAAAAAATTAGAACTATGTACTGTTTTTTTTTTAGTTAAGCATTTTGAAAGGTAAAATATAAATGAAATAAAAGCATTCAAACTTACCAGAATAGAGATGTCAGATTTTCTGATTTTGTGTTGAATTACATAAAATTTACAATTCACTTACGTTATAGATTTCCTTTAATTTTTTGTATGTAATATTAAACACTTCCAACGCTAATCTATAGGCTTTCATTTTCCGATCACTTCAGCGATTTTTATTTTTCTTCCCCGATTAATTCAATGTAAAAATAGTTGTAAACATGAGCAGATTTCAGCAATAAATTTGGTCTCAAGCACTTTGAAATATGATGCATCATGCATACATAATCATAAAAACATAAATAATAGTTATGAAAGCATTAAAAACACATCTGACAGATTTTCATAAATTTTTCAGCAACTTAATGTCCTTTTCCGGCGAATTTCCTTTTCATATTTAGCGTTGCGGCGGCCATATTGTTGTAAATAAACGTGTTTAAAGCAGTTAAGAGAGTTTCCGGAAGTCTCTTAATTTTAACACGCTTCCGAGCAAAGTTAAACTATCACATGACCGAACGACGTCATATTTTAAACCAACTTCGCAGTTAAACTAGTATAACTCAGCCAGTGTAAACGGGGTTTTAGATGCCCTTTTTTGGTTTTCGATGTTTACGCTACCTTTAGCTGAGATTGTACTAATGGGGGAAAAAAAACTTAAGATCAAAATCAAAAAGAGCCTTGTATAAATCCTAATTGTTTCTTTAAAATAAATTTTCTTTATCAGTGAAAGACCTTGCTAACACTCTGTATGTTTAATATTGTAAACTCTCTTGTAACTATTGTAAAAAAATTTTTTTTAATGTAAAAGTAGTTGATAACAGAGCACAAATGATTTACTTGTAGAATGCTTGCTAAAGGAATTCTTCTTTTACTACCTAAATTTCGACTTTTCAAGAGTGATTCTGCCCCTAAAAAGTACTTCAATACCAAAGAGCGACTTTTTGAATAGTCATCATGTGAACGACGAGTTTGAGGTAAGTCAATTTCCTTTTCCTTCTTTAAAAATATTTTTTTTTTTAAACAATTGAAAATCATGATTTTTTTGAAAGCATATACAAAAAGCTCGTAATTGAACTACATTTATAATGAATGGATCCTGGTAATTTTTGATATCACACATCTATTTGGCATTCAAGTTACTGGAGGGTTCATTGAGCAGGAATTTCTACTGACTGTATTCCTTCTTTTGTCCCCCCCCCTCCCCCTTCTTTCTCTCTCTCTCTCAAAAAAAAAAAAAAAAAAAAAAAAAAAAATGAAAATGAAAATGAAAATTAAGGGGGGGGGGGGAGACAAATTCTCCAAATGAGATAAATAGTTCTGGTTTTAATTTGGTTTATCTCTTCAAAAAGAAAGAATTGAACAATGGAAGAAGGATAACATTATATAAAGCAAGACGTTTGTTGAGCTATTGAATGCTGTATAAATCCCATACGCTTGCTTCAGAAACTTTTCATCTTAAACTTTTTTGCAATTCATTAATTTCAAATCGGACATTTTTGTTTTTACTTGTAAGATTGTGCCATTTTAAAAAGTGGGGGAAAATAAAAATCTTTTAGAGTAAAAATAAAATATAATGAACAAGTTTCAGTAAAAATTAGAATTTCGTACTTTTATATGAAAACACTTTATTTAGCTATTGCAAATTTTTTTAAATTATTGCTTCAATTTTGGAACAACATTAAATTTTTCTTTTCAATTTCTCATAGCATTATTGCACTCAATATTTGGGAATATACTCGAATTTATTGCATCTCTGGAAAATTCACTACATTCCTTTTCCGCATTCTCCGAATGGTAGAGCTTTTACTGTACTTGTAAAATTCTTGCTCAGAGAATTCCTCTTTCATTACAGTTTGGCTCAGTCTGTGTCTTGGATCCGTTCCGTCCCAGCTTCAATACCACTTCTAGTGCCAACTATAAGAACTGCAAGAGATTTCTAAGTTCTCTCATCAACACATGCAGTGCTTATCAAGATCAATCATTATGGATACCTCAAGCGAAAATGTGGGGTCTCTGCTCTTTGTTCCACTTGCCAAAAGCTGAGAATAAAGTGTATGATGACTGGAGGAAAAACTTAGTTCACAAAATAGAACTACCATACAAATTACAAGCTAAAGATATTTTACTGAAAATATTGGAGCATGGACTTTTATTTAACTGTAGCAGCTTTAACACTGAAAATGAGGAAGTTCTGGTTAACAATGTCATTTCAAAACCTATCATGAAATTGCATTGCAAAAGTTACTATAATACCTGGCAAGGGCGTGATCTGTGGCTTCAAAAGTACAAGCACGAAGCTGTTGACTTTTTAGAATTGCATCACTTAATATCGGTAGAATTATCGAAAAGCAAAATGGAGACTCGAAGGCAAATGCTTTTTGATTTTCAGATTCTGTGTTCTGAAGTGTCTGACAACACAGAACTAAAACTGTTATTGACTTTAACTTTTAAAGAATCTAAATTTCCTCCAATAGTAGCTATATTTTTGAAAGAATTTATTCCTGAGCTGTATAATAAACTGTAAAAAGAATGGCTTTTTTTTTGTCATTTAGTAAATTATACCTGGGTGAGAACCACCTTTGCATCAAAAATATTTTCCAAGAATATAGGTAGAAATATGGAACCAAGTGTGGATCCAGCTAGAGGGTAGGTCAGCAGAACAGGGTATGTACTTGGGGTATGCACCTGGGTATGCACTTAGGGTGTATTATATGTTACAGCACTTGAGTTCGATCTGTTGAAGTTTTTTGTTTACTTTTTAACTGAGACCAGCAGGGTTCGCTGATATATATCATGATATATATCTGATATTTATTTTGGAAATATCATGATATTTTTGATATTTATTTTTTCAACTACGACAATATCAATATAAAAGTTATTAATCATAGTAATATTTTTTATTTAATATTATTAACAATAAAAAGTTGTGTACTATATTTTTATGGCATTTATACATCATTAATATAACAAAGTAATATAAAATTCCTTTTTATTTTATACAAGCGGTACCCGCACGACTTTGCCCGTAGTAGAAAATTAAAAGGTCATTTGGTTCGTCTGTATATTTACACATAATGGATGATGAATTTCTCGCCAATTTGCTTACCCATAGTCGCGTATGGTAGTTGCTCATCTATGTTATGGTAATTTACTTGTCCACGTTATAGTAATTTTATCGTACATGTTGTGATAATTTTCTCGATAAAATGTTCTTAAAATTGGAATAGAAAAAGAAAAAAATTGAATTTTCAAAAAATCGCTTCGAGGTGCTCGACCCTATGTTACGTGTTGTAAAAAAAAAAATGTTCCTTTGTTTTGTATAAATAAAGCTAAAAATGGTCCGTAATTTTCATTTTAATTAAATATTTTAATTGAAAAATGATTTGAATATTTTTTAAGCGAAAAATGTTTTTAAAATTAAAGTAGTCTTGCAATACTTTAGAGCACATTTGTAGATAAAAAACACGCCACAATTAACTAATTCAATGATTTAGTGCTCCCTTTCAAAATGAGTTAATTGGATAAATAACACAATTTCGAACAGCTGTATCTTTTTTACAAACCAAATACACAAAACAACACATATAATGTGCATAGTGATAACTTACGATGTTTAAACGAAAAGCCGAAAGGCTAAATTCCGTAAGTCAATCAACAATATTACTTGCTTATACAAGCAGAGATAATACCACACAGTGGAAGATGCAGAATCAAATGTTGATGTGAAGAAATGAACATTGGAAACTTGTTTAAAAATCTTACCAAAAATTTATTGGTCCATAGAAACTAAAATAAATAAACTAACAAAATAAGTTTATAAGAATAAACCCTGGCCATTAGTGGAGGTGGAGTTCGCAACTCCCCAACACCTACCGGACCTAACTCACAAGAGGCTGACGAACACAAAAGAAAAGAGAGAGAGAGAACGATTGGAATCGTTCACTATTTATACTTGCCTCATTTGCATATGATTGGGCATCAAAGGATGCCAACCTAAAACTGAAACTTTACACGTGTCGAAAGAGTTGAGAAGTTAATCTAATTTGAATAAAGTAAATTTTATATTACATTACATTAGGAATGAGAACGCGGTAAAATATTGTTTACCGATGTCTATCACATAGTACTAGAATGGATAATTCAATTGGCTGAAAAATTTTATTTTTAATTTCATCCCCTTTTGGTTTACAGAGGTCAAAAATTTCATTTTTCTCATTTTTTTTTATTTTGAGGGGCTGTAATTTGTAAACTGTAAACAAACACACAATTACAGCTATATTTTCTCATTAGTGTGACTCCAGTGATTAGTTTTTGCCATATTTCACTTTGTGTTTTTATCCCCTAAACAAGTTATGACCCTTTGAAATGAGTAAAAATTTTACATTTGACCTTGAACTTTGGCCTGCTGTCATTTTAATTATTAAGTTACAGCTACATAACTCAGTGTGTGAGACTACTATCTTATGTACTTTAACATCAAAATGTAAAATGTTCTGCCATGATTGTTATTCAATTAGATTTGGGCCAAAATGCAAAGATCTAAAAGTCCCATTTTTGACTACGAAAATGACTTTTGATGACCTCTAAAAAATCAAGGGTTAAGGTTAGAGAAAAGATAAAAGCGGTTTTATACATCATTTCATATGCATCTTTTTGGGATATGAGTTTCAAAAAAATTAATAGCTAGTGTCTTATTCATTTATTGCATTCTCAAAAATAAAATAAGGGGAAACAAAAGTAGTTACCATGGAAACAACAAAAAGAAAATAAAATATTTTCATTTCGTTCAGGAAGAGAAAAGCAAAATGGTAAGCTCAAAACGTTATTGTGAACAAATAAATCAATTAATTTTTGCTCTGAGAATATAGATCGAATGTACTTTAGATTTAAAAAATGTTGCAGTGAGCAAATTTTCATTTTTACAAAACTAAGGCTAAATAATAGAGAGGCAAAAGTGCACATCTGAAACAAACCAACTGACACGTCCATTTCCGCCTATAAACTGGATATTAGCCTTTCCATGTAATCGATGGTCAGGCTAATTTTAAACAATAAACACTTTCTATTTTCTGTTTCCAAAATCAATTGTCTTTTTACTTAGTCCCTGTATTGATTACTAGTGGCACCCGCACGGCTTTGCCCGTAGTAGAAAATTAAAAGATCTTTTGGTTTGCCGATGTATTTACAAATAATGTATGGTGAATTTTCTCGCCAATTGGCTTGTGTCTAAGTTATGGTTCCACGTTATGATAATTTCGTGATTTACTCGTCCATCTTATGATAATTTTGTTCTTAAAATTAGAATAAAAAAAGAACCACATCAAATTTTCGAAAAATCGCTTTGAGGTGCACACCCCCATGCTACAAACTAACTTTGTACCAAATTTCATGAAAATTGGCCGAACGGTCTAGGCGCTATGCGTGTCACAGAGATCCTGATAGACAGAGATCCGGACAGAGAGACTTTCAGCTTTATTATTAGTAAAGAATGGCATAAATGAGGATAAAAATCCTAAGAAAACAATAAATTTCATGCTTGCTCCAGAGAAGCCTTGATTAAATTTTGTCATTATGATTACTATTAATATTGCTGTTGTAAGGCAACGAATTTTTGAAACAATGGGTTTTATATTTAATCATTCAATGGGATGAGAAAAATACATGAAACTAACTGTTTTCCATCATAACTTTTTTAGGAATAAATTATAGCCTATGTTGCTTCCCGATAATGTAGCTATATATGATGAAAAAATAGTCAAAATCGGTCCAGTAGTTTTGAAGATTACGCCGGACATCCTTACATACAGAAGTAGCCATTTATGTATATAGATAAGCAATGAAAGAAACCTTGAGTGTACATATGGTAATAATAATATAAGAAAATAAAGAGTGATTTCAGGATGCATTTACTATTTTGAAGACTTTGATTCATGCCGACTGAAAATATCAGATACATATCAAAAAAAGGATATTTTCGAAATTATGATATTTTCAAACTCTGGAGACCAGCCTATCAAAGTCAAATGAATAAGAGTTGGATTTAAATACCTAGGTCTAGCCCATATACAAAACCGGTCATATGATTCTAATACGTTAAAACTGTGAATGAATCTAATTTTGTTCTTTTAATTTAAACACATTCATACAAAGAGAGGGCATTGGCTAAAGTTAATTCTAAAAGCAGGAAACAGCATTAATTCTGTGTTAAAACAATTAGTCCCATGTCCATCATGTGAACAATAGTAGAAGAGTTACTGGAAAAAACAGGATTATTGTTTCAATTCCATTTTTTGTCATACCGAACTGCTAAGGGATGTCATCAAACTCATTAGTACAGAAAATGTAAACAAAGAGAAAAAAAATTGTCACGGGTTGCATTTATCCTGTCTAGGCTTTAAAAAAACCCTTTAAATCATGAAAACTTTCTCTTGTGTGTTTTCAGGAAATACAAATTTATAGTACATCTGGCTTGTGAAAAGTTAAAATGTATTGCCCTTAATACATTGAATGTGGTAAACATACTTTAACGTTTCACATAGACTCACTAGAGCAGGGAATCATGTAAAAGTACACATTTAGTAGATTTTTTGCTATTAAAATCCGCTGCCCGCATAAGTTTGCCACAAAATAGACCTGCATGCAAAGTGTTAATTTCATTTTCTATATAAATTACAGATACGCTTTTATTTGTTTTGAATAATAAACATATTTCCAAAACTATAACAATTTTATTTAGTTGAACATTACATCCTGAATTAAAAATATAGAATTTGAATGAACATATATGGCACAATAACAAATTATTAGGACTAATTGACAAAAAAAGGATTGTCCAACAATACACATTCTAACTAAACAAGTTGGCAGTTGTTAATATAACAATCAACAAATTGAAATACCAGTCTTTATCACAAGTATAAGCGTTTCTTTTAAACTTACGAGTCGTGCTCCACTTTTTCACAATGTTAAAATGTTTCTTAAAAATATACATAAATCAAAAATAAAAGAATGCTTAAAATCCATCATAAGGGGGGGGGGGAAGCATTTGCATTTAGGTACGAAAAATACAACTGCATTATTTATATTGATGATGATTAATTTTTACAGTATTTTATAATGAAAACTATCTGAAATACATGTTTTAAATTCATTTTCAAACAACAAATAAAGTTTTATGAAAGAAAAATGCTTAAAATATATAACAACCCAACTTATAGTAGCAGCTCAGCTTTCGGGAAATTCATTACACATATACACATATTTAACCATAATATTTTTTAAATTTTTTTAAATAACTTCTCATAAACGTCATCAGATTCGATAGACAAGTATAAAATGTTATTTAACTGTTAAAAAATCATAGAATTTAAAATCAACAAAAAATGGTGACAAATGCTTAGAAAGTTATGCATCACTACCAAGCATGGGAAAAAGTTATAATCAACGGTAAACAAGTTGTAAAAGAAAAACTTTGTATAATATTGCTTTAAAAAAAATGTAAACAAGCTGACTGATGGTCAGAAAAGTGATAAGTTCATGATGTGTCCCTCACTTTTTGCATTAATGTGTTGGCTCGTCAGATTGATCATCTTCTGAGACATCCTCTTCATCGCTGCCATGTTCCGATGGAGCAGGGGTCGACGCCCGAGAGCTCAGAGGAGAGGGGGGCTCAGACATCGGTCTTGGATACTTCATTTGCATTCTCGTTCTCTGTTGGGAGGGAAAGAAAAAAATTTAAATGCTTTCAACTTTTTGATTTTTTATTACATGAATGAACTTTTCCAAAACTTTTTGTAGAGTTATAGTCGGAGAGCCCAGGGCCACCAGACCTAACTTATTTTCTAAGTAACAAAATGTGTGGGAGAGAATAGAGTTAGCATGTACTTTAAACATATGCGTGTTTATTAACTTGGACCGAGGGCCAATTTGCAGGTACTAGGTACTGAATGTACGCAAAAACAGTGATAACCTAACTATATAAAAATTGAGACTTAGAAAATAAGTTAGGTTATCACTGTTTTTGCATACATTCAGTACCCAGTACCTGCAAATTGGCCCTCGGTCCAAGTTAATAAACACGCATATGTTTAAAGTACATGCTAACTCTATTCTGTCCCACACATTTTGTTACTTAGAAAATAAGTAAGGTCTGGTGGCCCTGGGCTCTTGGACTATTAGTAAAATACATGTAAAATCAGTCTCAGAAATAAGAATTTAAATCAAGGTGCCATGATGATGCCAAATGTAAGTTTCCTGGAGTCAAAGTGAACCACCTCTGTCCCATTTTTAAAGGAATTAAATATATATGTATCTGAAGGTTTTTTTTAAAGATAACATTGATTTTATTTGAAAATTATTTTTTACAAATGAATCCTTTGGGCCAATCAAGGATTTTAATGAGTCTGGAAAGACAAGCTTGAATGTGAGCTAAAACTTAAGGCCCCAAATTTGGCACCAAGGGTTGGAAATCTAGGCACTGAATCAAAATTTTTGTTCGCAAAATGCAACTAACGACTGCTTATTTCTAACATTGATCACACAGATAGAATGATAAGGGCATCTCTCAAAAATTTCGTTTATTAGAAATGTCTTTAAAATTGGTCAGGAAATGCACACTTCAGTCACTTATTAAAGCCTTTTACCAATTGAACATGCATAACAAAAATGTTAAGCTAATTTTAAAAACTAGGCGATCCAGGGCAAAGATTTTAAAAATTTGAAAATTTCTAAGTTGTATATCGTCGCCTGAGAACAATAGTAAGATATCTAATCCCCAGGCCCAACGAGAGGCCCTGTCAGCCTAGTCGGAAACAAGGGGCTAGGGCCTTGGGGCGACACTGAAGCAAAAAAATAAATAAATAAATAAATAAAAGAAAGAGAAAAAAATGTAAGAAAGATAAAGGAGGAAAAAAACTCTAAAAAAGAGGAAACAAAGATTTAGTTCAATTTACTCTTATGGTATTTACTGTTTTGGCACTTAAAATAGAGTTAATTGTTTTTAGTAAGGAGTTTTGATTTTTTCCTCACCCCCCCTTTTTTCTTCTTTTCATGGGCGGATTTATGGGGGGTCAGAGGGGGGCAATGCCCCCCCCCCCCCCCAGTTTTGGGAGGACTTTGTGTAGTAACAACACATCTTCCAAAAATTAAAAAAAAAAAATCATTATTTTTTCGTTTTTGAATAGTTCAGAAGAGCATGGGTGGATTTATGGGGGGGGGGGGCAAAGGGAACAATGCCCACCAGTTTTGGGAGGAGTTTATATAGTAACAACTTATCTTCCAAAATCTTATAACAAAAAAAAAATCATGATTTTTTTCATTTTTGAATAGGAAATTAAAGTTTATTTTTTCTTTTGAACTTAAAATAACAGTTTCTTACAAAGTTTGAACAATACTGTACAACTGTATAATCTACTGCTCAATTTCAGAGACTGGAAAGTGCAAATTATTAATAGGTTCTAAAATCCCTTAAAAGAATTGGCACAGTATAGCCTACAAGGGCTATTGAGCCAAAAACCCAATTTAACCAACCAAACCTTGAAAATAATTAGACAAGTTTTTGAAACTCCTAAGCAAAGTGTGCTTCAATTTTTTTTCTTATCAAGTGTATAATTAAGAATTGTTCAAATGGGTAGTATGTTACTCTCTTGATACCTATTCTCTAAATCTGTGCACCATTTCTGTGCTAAATCTGTGCATCACAAAGCACTTTTAAAGCGTAAAACTTAAAAAAAAAAATTATTTGCCTATTATTTCCAATTAACCCTTATAAAACTTCAAAATGCAGAATTTTATATCCATTTTAGATAATTTCCTCCAGGGGAGTAAACCCAGGGCCCCCCTAAAACTGGAGATATTCTATATTCTACTTAAAAGGGAGTACTGCGTCACTCTCTTAATACCAGCCCCCTCTCTTTTAAGGTCAATTTAAAAAGGACAGCATGATTACACACAGTAATGAAAACGACACATAAAAAAGTAAAGAATGGCCTTACGCATCACAGAAAATAGACAAAAACATGGGATGGGGGAGGGCAATTAAAAATGTTGCTCAAAAAAAAAAAAAAAAAAAAAAATCCTGCCCCCCCCCAGGAACTCAGTCCTAAATCCGCCTATGCTTCTTTTGCCTCTTTTCTTTTTTCTTCTCTTTTTTTCTTTGGGGGGGGGGGGGGAGGGGGTGTTGAAAGTAACTGTATATCCTTTATCACATATTTTCGCAATTGAAGGTAAATTGTTGCGTAGATCAGGAACAAACATAGCTTTGCTAATCGTTAGCTCTTCCAATCGGTTATTCATTCTTGTTGTGACGACTGCTTTCCCGATTCCTTGAATTTCAGTTGAACTTTTATTGGCAAGCTTAAGATTTCGCACGGGGGAATTTTTCAAACATGTAAACAAGGATTTGTTTGACAGAAAGCGGTTCGAAGAACCGCTATCCAGAATCAACAAATTAGATGTCTTGCTATCCACATCGTCTACGGAATCACATTCCACATTGAGACAATTCTTATAATATTGCCGAGTAATTTTAGGGCACTTTTTATTAATATGTCCATGTTCTTTACAATTCCAGCATATGATATCTCGGTTATTAGTTCGATGTTCGTTTGGGCGATTTTGTGGAGGGTATTTCTGAGAATTATTCCAATGATTATTGAAATTCGATTTGTGATGAAAGTTATTTCTCTTTGTCGCATTGGCAAAATAAGCACCGGAAACATCACTGCAGTTCTTTTCATTCTTTCTCGCGTTGAATTCTTCAACAATTTTAATTTTCAAAGCTTCTGGTTTTGGTAGCTCGTCTCGAGATTCTATAGCAACACGAAAGTTATCAAAACTGCTTGGCAAACTATAAAGCAGCATAATTGTCAAAAGTTCATCATCAATATTTATTTCCAGGTCTTGCAACTGGTCAACCAAATTAAAGACTTCGCGTAAATGATTTCGGACATCATTTTCTCTTTCTTTCATTTTCAAGTGCAGCAGTGATTTTAAAAGAGTTGCCTTTCTCGCGGGACCCGTTGATTTATAAATTTCTGACAGCTTATTCCAAATTTCTTTAGCAGTAGTACATCTTTTAATCTGTTTCAGTTCTGTAGGCTGGATACATAGGATAATGTCCGCCATTGCTTTTTCGTCACCGGCATTCCATTTTTTATTTCCATCCGTGTCTGTTGCAGCGGCAGAATTTTCAATGATGTATTTCCAATTATCATTCTTAATTAACATTGCTTTCATTTGAATTGTCCAAGTTTCGAAGTTTGACTTATTCAGCAGTTCCATTTTGAAAAGTGAAGCTCCCGACGCAGTCATTTTCATTTTACGAATTTTCTTTTGAGAACGAAAAATTTTCTTCTAGAATCCAAATTCAAAATGTCCAAAGTAAATACCTTTCACTGCATCCCGTGGCCAAGGCGCTGAGACCATGACCTGTTGGAAATCCCAAAATAAGGATGCAGAGGCAGTGGGCTTGGAACGCAGAACATATTTATTTAACAGAACACGAACATCACACAAACAGATACATTACTAGACTGCAACTTGCTGCAACTGAACATTAACTACGCTACAGCGTATATAACCTGGAGATGACGTCACATGCGAGTCAATCATGGTTATAGGAACAGTCCATATTAGGATAGATGGGGTTTAACATTGCAGCTCAACGGGGGCACAACGACATAACTGACAAGGGACCCGCCTAATCCCAGAAATAACACTAATATATATATCTTACTGTTGCTCTAAGGCGACAATATGTAAAATAGCAGTCAAAACTTTGTACAATGAAATGAATAAAATTATGACAACATGTACAAATAAAAGCAATTAAAAAGAGTTTAAAAACTCTGCAACAGCTGTTTCAAGGTTATAAAAGCAAACCCCTTCATCAGTGCTTATAAGGAAAATAGTTCACTAAGCTTGATAATGGACAAGTGAACGAGAAATACAAGACGAGAAAGAGTAAACCATTTAATCATTTTCGTCTACTGTTTCTCGTTCGCTGTCCGTTGTCAGACTTTCTGAACCATTTTTCTTTTATGCACTGATGAAGGGGTTAGCTTTTATAACCTCGAAACAGCTGTTTGCAGAGTTGTAAAACTCTTTTTAATTGCCTTTAGTTGTACATGTATACACCTTCTCGCAATTTTACTCCCTTCTAAGTTGATTCAAGTAGCTATTTTGAGATGTGTCCCTTTCCATTCTATGAGCGCAATATGTAGTCATTACGATCAGGGCTAGACAATCTATGAATTTCTACATCGTTATCCTAACATCATGATGTTGTGATGCATCACAATGTACTTCAAACAGTTAAATTTTAAAAATAATTACACTATAAATCACTCAATCATCAAAAAAAAAAAAAAGATGAATGTATAATTTTAAATTTAACTTATAAATTATTTAAAAAAATGATTTTTTTACTTGTTAAAATTATCATTGTTCCCCAAAGCAAAAATTCTTTGAGATTTTTATAAATTTTAGCTGTATTTAAAAAATATTTCTTTAAATTTTAAAAAAATATGTAGAAGATAAATTTTAGGTGTATACAAAATACTTACAAATTCTAGTATTGGCAAGAAGTTATCACCAAAAAGTTCAGGGGAAAAAAAACACATGAGCAACTATAAAGTGCTTTTATAAAAATACTCAGTAGGTAAACTACTTTTAAAAGATTATGCATGTTAGAAAGGTTTTTCTACATGGAATTTTTTGGAAGATTAATTTTAGTTAAAAATAGATAGCTGATCATTGTTAAACTGACTCAATAAATTTGGTGTCAGAAATAGCTATTTTATTCAAGAGAAAATTTTACATACCATGGTATCTTCATCAAGTACTTCAGGATGTGTTTTATGTAAAGCCATTTGTCTTGACTGCCTATAATACTGAAAAGAGAGGAAAATATATTTTTTATGGCATTTTCTAGGAGAACAAAAGTCTATTCAAATGAATGAAAGTGAAATCACATTAATTTTATTTTTTTAATTTGAAAGAGGAAAATAACAGAGTCCTTCAAAGAATATACTATTGTTTAACTATCTAAAGGCATTAAAATCTTAATTTCTGAAATTACACTTTATAAAGTACATGCCCAACTTTTTTTTCTCATTAGCAACACTGATAATTCCATGTAGTTTCATCCTACTAATAAATTAAAGCAAAAAATGGGACAAAAATGTTCTATTGATCCTTCTAGCTCCAAGTGTTCTTTTTTCTCCCGCATGTTTTGAATACCATATCAGAATTGAAGATTAAAATGTATTTTTTGCCTTCTTAAGACAAATTTGTAGTGAAAAGATAACGAATTCCTTTCCACAGAATTTATGTACTTTAAAATTTCTCCCATGAAGAACAGGTGGGGATGAAAAAAAAAACCAGTAGAGAAAGTAATAGGCATAGAGCAACAGCAGTTTGAATCCATTCTTTATTATAAAAAAATATTCATTTTCCTGGATGATAGAAAAGTTGGAATTAACAGCATTGCAGAGTCGGTGTTGGACTGACTTTGAGGTAAAGAGTTGGAGTCTGGAGTCGAAGGTTTAAAATTCCAAGAGTCAGACTAAGGGGCTGTTCACATATCGGCCGCCCGTACTATGCATCGCATTTGTTTCCTCCCGAAACAGATTTTCTTTGCTGGTTGCCATGACACCAAGCCGTCTAAGACGGGACCGGTTTTGATTGGAAGAACCTTGATATCTGACGGTCATCAAAAGTAGAACAGCATTTCATTGGTTCCCGTCAAGCAGCACACTCTTTTCTCTGGTGGGTAAGTTCAGCCACGTGATTGATGTGCAGCGACTGTATGTGAATGCTACTCTGTTTTTGTCGGCAGTCCGTCACGTCAAAAAACGGGATGGAGATGGCCGATAAGTGAACTGCCCTTAAGTCATTTTTCCTCAAAGTCTGCTACTCTGCCCAGGGGCGTGCACAGAAATTTTGGGGCCTGTCACGAATTAATAAGCCCCCTAAATATTGTTCCCCCCATATATTTCACACTTTATTTTTAAAATCCTGGGGCCCCCTTCAAAATATCGCCCAGGCCAACAGGTGCCCTCCCCCCCCTCCCCCCGTGCACGCACCTGACTCTGCCAATCCTTGCAGAGTCAAAGGTTCTGAAATTCTCAGAGTTGGAGCTAGACATTTTCCCTCAGACTCCGCAACCCTGGGAATTAGTGCATAATGAACAGTTGTTCAAAGACAGAAACAAAAACTAGTTCATGCTTAACAAAAATTTCTAACTAATAAAATGATAGAAAATAATTTCTTTATAATTTTTCACAACTATTTATTGATTCATTCATAATTGTATGTTTTGATGATATTTAATTTCAATTTAAGTAAATATAAGTCACTCACTAAGTAAGACTATCATGCAAATGTTAAATACTTCGAAAAAAATTAATAAACAGAAATAAATATATATTGAGAGAGGAAGAAGTAAAATACTTACAATGCCTAGATTTTTCCAGTCTAAAAGATCACTCAACCTCTCAGTCCTGTTTCTTTGGATAATCCTTTGTCGACGAGAAAGGCAGGTAAAGTCAAATAAATACTGTGAAAAACAACAAAATACAGTAACATGAGATTATATTTTTCTCCAGAAATCAACTTTTTTTGTGAAACAGTAAATCAAAATGTATTAATGTTCACATGCCCTCCATAAGATTATTCTAATTTCTAGGAAAATAGTAACTTGATCTCAAAATGTTAATATAATATAGTATATAGCTGCTAGAGGAGGCTATACAACTTACGGTTTTGTAACTTTTACTATGTCATAACTTCTTAATAAAACTGAATTTATGATCACTATCCTATCTTTTCAAAGGCCACATCCATTTTAAATTTCGTGAAGATTGCTCATTTCCTTCTGGGTTAATGTATTTTTTTGTGACAGAGTGTATTTCAACTTCTAAACACAGTTAAGTTTGCACAACTTAATAAATCGCCCAATGATTCTGATTTTGAGCTGAAAATTTAAGTTTAAGTTCAAACATTAGAAAAAATCTAATGAGATTAAAAAATAGCGGTAAAAAAAATAGTTGTTTGTTGCTCCAAAGTTTAAAGCGCCCTCTATCAGCATTTTTCAAACTACATCTTCAAATACATGAAATGCACCGCCAGCTCAGTCAATTCCAGCCGAGGATTGCAGTTTCGTGCTTATTAGCACTCATCAGCCCGGCATAGGAAAGTGACTGAGCTGGAGGTTGGAATTGACCGAGCTGGCTGTGCATTTCATGTATTTCTACCTTAGCCCTGGTTATAGGCGGTAACATACTGAATACATCTTCAAAATTTATTTTCAAGAAAATACTGATAAAAAGAATAATTTAGCACAAACCGTAACTGAATCTACCAATTTTTCCGTTTTTTATGATCATTTGAAACTTTGGACTCTAAACTTTAATGGCCTCTATCTCCTTTGGAAGATCTTTGGGACCCTTATTTCTGCCATTATATTGTTTGCCCTGCTATGCACTATCACCCCTTAAAGTTTTGCCCAAGAGCTCAGAAACACCCTGTATGTTATTAATCACATTATTATTGTCAGTTTCTTTCTTCAAAGTACATAAGTGAACTTGAAGTGGCCAATACTCGTGTTTTACCTTACTTTTGATGAAACTGTTTATATTATGTCCTTACTTGAGCTAGTTGTTGAACTGATTCTTCAGGGCTTTTGAATTGCCTATCCACAATATAGGTACCATAGGACATTGGATCAGCTACATGCTCAGCTATAAAACATCCAAAGCCAGACAGATTTGTTGTAATACTTGGTATTCCCATAACTGTGCACTCAGCTGAAAACAAAGATGGTACTTATAATGAGCAAATTAAATGAAAGGGATGTTTATAAATAATTTTTTTTAGGTTACATTCTATGCAGAGGAAGAATCTAACTGGAGGGGAAAAACATAGTGTAAATAAATTTCCTGTATTTTTAATCAAGAACTGTGTCGTCCTTTCAAGAAAGTTGGAAGCCACACAGGATCCGTTACATTAATCAAGAACTGTGTACAGTAAAGATCGTCAACAACTGCTAAATTAATCATCAGCAATTAAGCAAATATCATACAACACCGTAAACTCAACGGTTACAACGTATTTACTTCCAAATACGAAAAACAACAGCTCAAAAGGCTTCACAAAACAGAGCAATAAATGCTCTCCAGCGTTCCGCTGCAACGATTCACAAGCAAAAACTAACTCGAAACTGAACTTTTTATCATGCGTAACGGCTTTTATAAACACCGAAAAGAGAGCTCTCAAACATTCCACAAGATTCCAAATGCTTCTCGAAAATTGTAGACCGTTATTTTATTTCTCTTCCTTCGCAAATTTTATCAATGCAAAATAGAGGATCATATACTTCAGCCGAATGTATAGGGGCTGTATATTCATTACGGGAAACTATTTACAGGTTACGTTACTACAATAATTACTATTTACAGAATTTGTAACAACATAAAATTTCATCAAATGCAAACCTTATCAACCAACCCCTATGTCTCTAAATCAAAGTCATAAAATGATTTTATCACAAAAGCCATGAATGACCTTACCAGGTGTATATCCCCATGGTTCATAATATGAAGGAAATACTCCAATATGGCACCCTCTGACAAATTCTTCATAATCCATGCTAAACAAAGGATTTGTTGAGGATAAGAATTCAGGATGAAATATCACCTAAAATCAGAGTCAGAAGTAATTTTAAGCAAAAAAGTTTATACACATGTACCAATGTCTCACAAAAGCAGTAGTAAACAATGCTAAATACATGGAAGACAATTTTGATGAAATTAATAAACATGAGTTTGCAATAGCATTCAAGCAAAGAAATGCATTCTTTTGATGAAGTTGAAGGCTTGAATAACTTTATATGAAGATATTTTAATGCAACTGTTTGCAGTTTAGGGTGAAGTGGAGCAAGTGTAGTATATGAGGATTAGGTATAAGTTCAACTTCATCAAGACACAATAAAGTAGCTGTTATTGCCAGGTTATTAAATATTTTGCACTACTTGCCTTAAACTAGAGTACTGGATGGGACAAAAAGAGTAGAGTAGTACAAATTCTGTTACTAAACTATTTTACTCAGTGGTGCCCAACTTATGGCCCATGGGCCACATTCAAGCATATTGGAGCTGGTTCCCGGTTCACGGGCAAAAAGATACTCATGGGTAAATATGACATGACCAATATAAAGACAGACTAATACAAATTGTTCTTTTCTGTGGATATTTGATACCTTGAAGCCTTTCATGAAGGGCTGAATAGAGTGTACTCTAATTACTCTAAATCCGGAATGTTCTGGACCATGACCTTTTTAGATTTCCACTCAAAAACAGTGAAAACTCTTCTGTCGTGTGGTATCTGTCATGTTCTTCCTGGTTTCTGAAATAATGCACTAAATTTCTTTTTTTTTTTAACAATCTGAATGAAAGTATACTTCATAATGCTTAACAAAAGTCGGAGATAATTTGCAACTGCATTATAGTCCGCGGATGTTGCTTTTTGTTACTATGCAATGTGCCGATCAATTCAATATAATAATCATACTTTTAATACAAATAATTTGGTACTTTTGTCCAATAGGCTTTGTATTGCATACTAATGAGAAGAAAAAAAGAAGTATTGTTAACCAAAAGTGGATGTTAAAAGATTGTTGCACAATTACAGCAAAACACTTATTTATGTATAACATGTGGCAGCAAAAAAAAAAAAAGAAAACAAAAATAAAAAAAAAAAAAAAGAAAGAAGGCTAAATTGAAAGAACTGGGTTTTCAACAAGTTATTGCCAAACGTTAACAATTTTGGACTTTTAAAACTGAAAAAAAAAATATTTTTATTTAAAAAAAAAAAATTTTTAAAGAAAAAGTTCTGGTTTTCGGGTCCTTTGGATTTTGGGATTTCAAAATTGCGGTTTCATACTGTATGATCAATGAACAAAAGAACAACTCTATAAGATCACGTGAAATACACCGCCAGCTCAGTCATTTCAAGCCGAGGACTGCAGTTTCGTGCTTATTAGCACTCATCAGCCCGGCATAGGAAAGCGACTGAGCTGGAGATGGAAAACCTCTTAAGAAAGCCAAGAGTGCGAAACAAACTGGTAGCTAACATAGAATTAGCACTCGTCTGGTCTGCTAATTCTATGTTGGCTACCAGTTTGTTTCGCACTCTTGGCTTTCTTAAGAGGTTTTCCATCTCCAGCTCAGTCGCTTTCCTATGCCGGGCTGATGAGTGCTAATAAGCACGAAACTGCAGTCCTCGGCTTGAAATGACTGAGCTGGCAGTGTATTTCACGTATTTCTGCTTTAGCCCTGGCTAATGGGCGGTAATTTACTGAATATACCTTTAAGATCACTTTACTCCTTAAACTTTCACTACTGAACAAAAATCCCAGAGAAACCTTTAATATGACTATTGGCCCTAATACAAAATAAAAGAGGGCGGGCCAACTTTGTGTTGCTGTAAGATGTATTTCTACATGAAAATAAACAAGAACAAAGAAATATGTCTGCATTTGTTTCAGATAGCAAAAGTCAATTGAATAATATATGTTAATTCAGAACAAGTTGAATTGCTTACTATACGTTTTCACATTTTAAATAATTAATTTAGTATTTGTCAGCACACTTTACTTTTTTTGCTCTTCAAATTAATTAGATTTTGGTTACCTCACCCTGCTTTTACTCTTTTGAAGGGGGCAAGAATATATTCCAAAACAACTTTAGAAAAAAAGTCAAACTAACTATAACTTACTCAATTTTGAGGTCACACGAAAATGTTTTAGACATCATCGCCGTTTTAGAAATTTTTAGTGCAGTTTTTGTCTACATATCCTTATCACGGTGCGTCTTACTTTTAAAGGTGTTATTTTTTCATGAGGTACCCTCTCATTTTGTTCCTTTGGATGAAAAAAAAAATTCACATATCTTAAAAATAAAAATTGAATAATATTTAGAGTTACTACCATTGCTGCAAAATTTATGAAATCTTACTTTTTTTTTGCATTGATTATTATAATATTTATTTATGCAACCTTTTTGTCATTCATTTTAATTTGTGATAAATTAGATTGTTATTGACTTTGTAATTATTTTATACTTTATTAAATCATGTTAATTAACTATAGCTACAATCAACTCTCAACCTCTTAACTGTTAGTTAACAACTCAAAGAAACACAGGTTGTTAGTTAACAACTCAGAAAGTAAAGTAAAAGCATCCTATTTCGACAATCAAAGCCAAAATGATTGGAATCTATCATTAGATTATCTGCTTGACATTGCTCTTGCTGGTGATACTTTACGCAAGATTTCAATTCCAGGCGAGAAATTTTTTCTGACTGAACGAAAACTAGGATGACAAGGAAAAATTAGTAACTTATAAATCTCTATTTAAAAAGGCAAGAGAACTTGCGCAAAAAGAAGAAACTTTGAAAGAAAGAAAATCATGAAGAATCTGTCTCAACTTTTGTGAAAGTGTAATTGTTTTAGCCTCTGTTGTAACTGAATGTACTTCGACTGATCCTGAAGAACAAGAATCTGCATTAAAGTTTATCTAGATTTGGTCTTATAATGTTCGAAAGCATTTTCACTATCAAGAAGGAAAATGCCAAAATTTCAATTGTTGTTTCAAGTAATTTTATTTGACATCTACTTGTCAGAAGAGGATGTTGCTTTTATTTGCTTCAAAGACTACATATCTGAAGAGACACACTCTAAACTGACCTCTTTCTTAACGAAATCTAAAAGAATAACTCTTTCAATGAAACATTGTACAGCAGATGTTGTAGAACTAAAACCAAAGGGAAAAACTAAGGAATTTTATTACTAACATTCAGATATTTCTCCATAAGAGTCTTTTCATCAAGGTTTAGAAAAGATATTATCAAATAGTTTGGATGATGAGTAGTAATCAGAAAAAGATTTATATATCTCACATACTAGTAACTAAGGGAAAAAAATTACAATATTGGTGGATGTAAAAAACTGAAATTGTAAACAGATGATATGAATGGCGTGATTGAACTTTTGCATGCTTTTTGTTTGACACTGTTACAACATAGCAACCATGAAATGCTTATCATTTTTTCTATGTATGGGAAATAAGTATTTGGGTTACCCTAACAAACCCAACTTCATGCTGATTTCAAATATTACAATGTAAAATTGAAAGCTTATTTTTACTCTTTTTTTTTTTGTTTTCACAATGAACACAATTTTAATCGCTAGTAGCAACCTGTAAATTTTGTTCAAATTCTATGAAACTTTTATGTGTGTGTTTTTTCATTAAAAAGAAGCAATTAAAGGGGTGCCCCATAAGAAATTCAAAATTTTTTAAAAAAGTGTATTATAAGATGCACCCTAATCCTTATGAATCTATATTTACAGCATTAGCAGATATGAAGTTCAAATATCATTAAGAATGGGTATTAAAAGTGATCTGAGGTGTGCTTTTTTATAAGTTACAACTGAATATTCAAAAAATTGACAAAAGCCAACTGTGGTAATCCTCCATATTGCGAAAGTGACTAGTATAACATACCAGCCTTACCTAGATCCTACATCACTTCAAATTTATTTGTGTTTAGTTCTTTGATTTCTAATAAGAAAATGTTCACAAAGCTATGTGTAGCAATATATAAGTAGTATATATTACTATAAGTAGTAATATATTAAACATATTTACTACATATTATTATTATATATTATATCTAGTAATATATTAAATTTTGCTTCTGAAATTACCTATATTTTTATTTGATAGCTACAGCAATGCCAACTAGCTTCAGTTTCAAAGTTTGATTGTACTTGTACATACTGACCAATATGTGGTGGTCTGATAGGGAGAGCGCAGAGCCTGATGGGTAGAGACCCCCGCTGTACAAAAAACAGTACTCTAGGCTGAGTTACTACAAATGTACATTGTTTTCAAATGATATGACATAAAAGAGTTAAAGATAATGATGTTTTTAAAGCCACTAAATTCAAGAAATTAAGTTTGATGCGAAAAAACTCATGTCATATATGCATCCACTTACTTTTACACGGTCTTCTCTGGTGTTGAACAAGCAACATCGTCTTATGTGACTAAGGACAGGATCATTAGAATCATCCATCATGTTGTGGGTACAAATTGGCGGTAAACTAGTTCTCTGGAACAAAGAGAAACTATGTTTAAAAAATGCAGCTGCACTTCTTTAACAACAGAAGTATAGTTTTAGTACCTTACAAATAGTAACGGATAATTGATTAATTGACTAGGATCAGTTTAGCAAGGCCCAGAGCTTGTTGTTGGTAATCATCCGTGTATTTGTACAGTCGGATCTCCATATATCGAAGTAGCAAATTGTCAGAAAAAATTCGATATATAGAAATTTCGATGTATAGAAACGATCTTATTTTATCCTAAAAGTCTCCCAAAACATTAACATTAAAGCTAATTTACGTGTATGAAACTCAATTTCTAATTGATACCAGCTTCGGATTAAATAAAAGTTAATTAAAAAAATAACAGAAATTACATTTTTGCGCCTTCACACATCTTCATTCTTCTTCAATTCAACTTGATCCGCAAAATTAGCGGATTTTCATTTTGACAATGTAGTCGAAAGAAAAGTAAAAAATCAATCTACTTAACTTGAACGATTTTTACGGCAGCTAAAAAGACTAGGAATGATAATCAACAGACAAAAGGGAGAAATTGAAACTGATTTTACAATGTTACTGGTTACAACTAAGATTTGAAATAAACTTGAGGGAATTAAAGAACTCCAGAACGGAACAACGACCTATCTACACACCCCTCAAACCCAGATTTCTTATGCGTTTCTTAGCAACCTTTAGTAAACATAATTTTCACCCCTAACCTTCATTTTTCATGAGACATACACAGTCTAAAGTGGGGGAAAAAATCTACGAATGTCTCGAATATTTTTTCGATATATAGAGATTTTTTTCGATATATAGAAACAATTTTTCTATGTAATGAACATAGAAATTTGCTCGGATTTCGATATATAGAAAATTTTGATATGTGGAAGTTTGATATATGGAGGTTCGACTGTATTTCTAATACGAATTTTTAATACATTGAAAATGATAATCTTTGATTGTTAAATAACTGAGTTTATATGATGTACATTACATAATACACAATAGTAAGCTTCTATGGTAATGATAACGCAAATACGCTTCAAGACTAGTCAAAAAACATAATAGAGTAGTATGCAAAAGTGGCATCCTAAAAAAATCAAAGTTGTTCTATGTAAAGTGCGTCTTTAACAACATTCATTATTTAATCATATTACGTCAACAGTCATTATCCTAAATTCAAAATAGACACTGGAGGAAAATATTTCATTTAAATGAATCTGAACGATATGACTTCTGACAATAACACATCTTTCATTAAAAACATTATAATAATTTATTTTACTGCAAAAATTCAGTATATATATATATATATATATATATATATATATATATCTGGTGTTCTGGTGTGATTACATTAATTTTTAAAAGCATGGATTTGAAAATAATAGATGTTAACATTTTCAATGTTTTTAAAAAGATTTCTGATATACCCATACAGCCAGGAGAGAATTTTAAGCATAAACATTACTTTAAATTACTAAAATTAAATTCTAAAATTGAAAACTTACTTGGGAGGCATAAATGCACCTTTTTAATTTTACAATATCTTCTGATGTTAGTAATTCATCTGCAGCTGGAAGACGACCCCTAAATATATGATTTTAAAAAACAAAATAAAATATGAAAGCTATACAATTAATTAAAAAACTCAGTACAAAGAAAACATGTTCACTGTTTATAGCGTGAAGGTAGTACCAAGACTGTTTCTAGTTATATTATTTATAAAAAACATATTTCAAGTTATGGTTAATAATGCTCAATTAGGGAGCTGTTTCGAAGATAAATTCAAAAATAAGAAAAGTATTTTAAGGTTTAAGGCTTTGGAAATATCCTATGGGTAGCCCTTTTTTTAAATGTCTTTTGTTGAATGCTTTAAAAGAAACTTTCACTCTCACTAATAACTTCGAAAACATTACAAAAATGATTTACATCCAAATGCGTCATGTAATTTTGGCGTACCAACAAGTTTTAACTGACTTTGTAAGTTGACCAGTTTTAATGTAGTAAGAAAAATCAGTGTTGAACATTATATTTTAATAGATTAATTCAATGCTTCAGTGTTTTTTTTTTGGTGTTACAGTAGAGAACCAATTGTCCGGGAAGTTCGGGACCATCGCTGTCCCGGATATCTGAATTTCACGGTTATCTGGATCGCTAAAAAGTGCTATTGGCCATTTGTTTGTGAAACTTAAATTACTATAATAAATAGTAATACATATTAAAATAAGAAAACGGTTCAGAAATGCTTATTACTGAAAGTTATCCATAAGA
Source organism: Uloborus diversus (assembly GCF_026930045.1). Classification (NCBI taxonomy): domain Eukaryota; kingdom Metazoa; phylum Arthropoda; class Arachnida; order Araneae; family Uloboridae; genus Uloborus; species Uloborus diversus. Next base: position 12,570,520 of record NC_072736.1, on the reverse strand, counting down.
CCTGAGACCCTCTCATTTTGAAAAGGGGAAACCCCCCCCCCCCCACTTTTCCATGTTTTAAAACAAAAGAAAATGAAGTGAAGGGCAAGCAACAAGTTTTTGAACATAAATGTGTGATTTTTCTACTATAGTGTATGAAAGAATTTGTTTTCTTGAATGTGCTTTTTCTTTTTTTTTTAAAATTTCTTGTAAAGGTTTGATAATGGGATGAAACCCATTTCTAATAACTTCGTAAATTAGCAGAGTATAATAAGTGACTTTAAACTGTTTTAAAAGAACAAACAGCTTTATTTGCTAACAACACTTAAAATAAAAACATAATCATTTCAAATAAATATTTCAACGATGACCAATCTAATCCTAAGTAAAAAGCTTTATAAACTATTGCACTATTAGTATGAGTTGCCGGGATAAAATGAATATCACCGGCAATAATCATTTTCCCTATTATTCAATAGACTAACTCTGTAAAACTATCTTCTAACACAATCCCATTGTGAGGGAAACAGAGCGAAGTCTTCAGATACCCAAACATTGTGTATTAGATCGTGGAGTGCAAGCGGCGAAGAGACGAAGATCAGATTCTTTTATCTTCCACCTAATTACCATATCATTCACTAAAGACACATAAGACCAGATGCCAACGCCCATTACACACGTATAACGCAACTGGCTCGAGTCAGCAATGAAGAGATAAGCCACTCCTTCAGCATCACACTTGTGCCACTCCCCTTCAACGACCTTCACACATGTGGACGAAAAGAGAGCAAGATAACATTTGATAAATTTCCGATTTGGAATCTGTGAAAAATACGATGCAGGAAAGAACTGATACTAGACTAATATAATGCAGATTAAATAGTAAAAAAGTGAGAAACATAATCTAGCATTTTTATATAACAAGGTTTGGTGTTGGCGATTACGGTAGTTATTGATAGCTATTGTTTTTGTATTAAGTTCATGCCAATAGAAATTTGATTTATGAGTCTTGCGTTTAACGGTTTCTAGATTTCACCATCAACTATCCAAAAAATTCGCAAATCTGGTTTTCGGTGTTTCCCACACTTTTCTGACGTCACTTACGCTCCAAACGGCTTTAGTTAGAGACTATTCAATAAAATATTGCATTAGAATGTAACAATATTCATTTCTTTAGTATTCAGTTGGAATAAAACACAAAAATTTCAGACTTACGAGTGTACTTTTTAATTCAAGAAAATATTTCAGAAATTTTGCCCCACATTAAGGATAACCCTCTGAAGTTCGTTTTTGAAAATATTTTCCTGAATTATAGATGAGTAATATGGTATTTATTAATAAACCGTTCATATTCTTCTCTTACTTCTTCATTTCAATAAAATGCTTAGTTTTTCAAAAAATGCCAAAAATGCGCATTTTAAAAAAATGGCGGGAAAATCGGCAAAAGGTTGCCGGTTTTCCGGTTCCCGGATAAAAGGTTCTGCGGTGTACAACATTTACTCTTTCCTGATGCTCATAACTAATTTTTTTTTTTTTTTTTTTTATTGTTTTTGTTTTCACATGGAACATAGGATTGACCAAAAGTTATCTAACACTTGTTTGTAACACACAATTTCAAGCATTTTTTTTTTTTGAAAAAAAAAAAAAAAAACCTTTTGCCTCCTGAAGCAAGCTGGCTCTAATTGAAAGAGCAAAAGCATCTTGTCCAAATACATCAGTCAGTAAGAAGAAAACATTAAAGAGAAAAATTGAATGATTTAACTCACCCTAAACAAATTTCAAACATTCTCTTTCCAATATTTGACTGCACATCATGGACTGTATCTCTGAGTTGTTTTGCAATAGCTTGACCTCGAAGACTCTCAACATTGAAGTTGTTAGTACGTGCAGGGAAGATCAAGAAAGCCATGACTGTCATTTCACTCTTAGCACTCTGAATCAGTTAAAAAAACACATTAATCCATGGACTCTTTGAACGGTTACAAATCATTCACGGTAGTTATTAATGTAACACAGGATGATTATTGATACATTACATTTGGAGGACAAGTTATACTTTTGAAGGTGACTACAAGAACTCATTAGAAATAAATGTAAAATCATAAAAAATCTGATAATTAGCTAAACTAGGTCTGATGAACTGCCATGAAAACAATATCAGAAAATTTAGACATGAAATAAAGTTATATTTAGACAATATTTTACAGGGAATAAATGTTCAACACAATGCTTGTTGTTCAGTAATAAAATTGCAGATTGGTAAAATTGCTGCAATAAATATTTATGTGAGAAGAAGGGACATTTCATACCTTAACACTAACATGCCACCAACTTTTTTTTTTTTGAAAGTAAGAGAAATTGAACTAGTCGTAAGTTATTAGTTTCATATTTTACATAAAACTAATATACATGGCATTTAAAATATACTAGTGTTTGCTCAGGGGTCGAAATTCGACCATATTCATAAATGAATATTTGAGAAAACTTGAATGAATTTAACTATTTCCAACATTTTTATTTCTACTCTTACTCATGTTTACTGCATAACGGGGGAAACGTACAATTTTTATATATACACACAATACCGAAAAGTAATAATTTATTCCAATTTTACTTTTTGTCTGTTAATCTCAAAATAAATGGATGAAAGGGGATATTTCGGTAATGGGGTCGTTTCTGAAATTTTAAAAGTATTTTTTTTTTTGAAGGAGCATGCTTTAAAACATGGATTTTAGCCATTTTTTAAATAATTTGAAAAAAAAATATTTTTTTGACAATTATTTTAATCGGTGCGCAGATTGAAATTCATTTTTTATGCTTCTGACAAAAGCGATGAAATGCTATTCACTGATGCCATTAGCGCACATCGCAAATTATCATAACCTGGAAACGTGGTTGACAGCAAAGAGTAAACATTTAGAGCGGCAATGGAGCAGTCCGCCAATTAATAAAAACTAACTGTTATGAAAATAAAAGTTTTTTCTGGCTCCACGTAATTTTTTTTTTGCTTATTCTGTCAATTTCAGTAACTAAAAGTAGTACTTTCGACTCAATCAAAACAACCCTATTGAGAAATTTGAGTGGTCGTCAAATTCTTGGCTTTTTAGAGTTTTATTTTGGACACCATGTTGCTTTGTGCTAACCCTATTCAAATAGATATTTTTCTACTCTTTGTTTACATATGCAAAGGAAAAACATTTTTCGCCCTGGCATCGGAAACAAATTTGACGCCAATTATCCAATTTTCGAAATCTTCCCGTATGAAATTAAGCTTCAAAACGCAGTTTATAAGCAAAAATTCTGTATGAACAATATTACTTATAAAACATCTACTATTATTGAGTAAGTTGCTGCTTCATCATTAGAAATATAAATTTCCAAGTATCAAATGAACAAACTCGACTCGTGGCAACTGTCCATTTGAAAACACTGGACGTCGCAATAATAGTTCATTTTTAAAAAACGGTTGTCTTTGTGATTTGTTTATGGATAAGGGCGGTGCATAACTGATGTCACACTTTTCAACATTTTCGACACTCTCCCCCCTTTGTCAAAGTTTCGCACTTCACCATACCCCATCTTCCTTTAGTCATATGTCACGCTGTTTTTCAAAACGCTCCTATAAAAAAAAAGGCTTGTTGTCACATTCTCCCCACTGTATGTTCCTCTTGTCATTTCTTTCCTCTCCCTTGTCACAAACTGTTACTTTTCTCCGCACACACTTCAGCTAAGTGGTGGGGTGACAAGGGAGAGGAAAGAAATGACAAGAGGAACATACAGTGGGGAGAATGTGACAACAAGCCCCCTTTTTTTTTTATAGGAACATTTCGAAAAACAGCCTAACTGTTACTATTTCGCGAACCCCACCTTAAAGTGGGACTTCATCTGTGGACTGCCCCTATTTTGTGGTAACCGTAAGCAAATAAAAAACATTTCTCGCGCTGCAATTGGTGCCAAAAAATTGATGCCAATAGATGAAAAGCACCAAATGAAATGGTGCTGCAAAACTCAGATTATACATAAAACTTCTGGATGAACAATATTTCTTTTTAAAAGATTAAATATTATTGAGTAAGTTGCCTTGACCTCTGTCATTAGAAATATAAAACTTCAAACAGTAAAGTGAACGAAACCTACTTGCTACATTAAAAATTGTCCATTCAAAAACACTGGACGTCGCAATAATAGTGCAATTTTATTTAAAAAATCGTGTTTGTGATTTGTTCACGGTTTAGGGGATAACTGACTAATGCACTTTTCAAAATCTTTGATCCCTCTCCCCTTTGTCATAAAGTTTCACACTTCACCATACCCCCCCCCCCTTTCCATTACCACATGTCACACTGTTTTCATAAACAATCTCATTAAAAAAAAAAACGCTTGATGTCCCTTTTTGTCATTTATTTCTTTCCCCTTGTCACAGGGGGGGGGGGGGACTTAGTCGTAGTCAGCTCCTTGCAAATAGACATTTCTCTACTCTTTTTTTACGAATGCAAAATAAATATATTTCTCGCCGTGGCATTGGTGCCAACACTGGATAAAGTTCACCAATTTCACAATTTTGGAAGTCATCCTCAATGAAATGACCGTGAAACTCCTTTAATACGTGAAACTTCTGTACAAATAATATTCTTTGTAAAAGTAGGCATGAACGTTGCTGTTAGAAATATAAAATTTTCCACAGTCAATGTCTCTCTCAATGAATTCTACTCACAGCAACATATAACTGTCCATGCAAAAGCACTGAAAGTCGTAATAATACGCAATTTTATCAAAAGTTTCACCTTGAGATCTGTTTGTAGTGATAGCAAATGCAGGTATTATTGAGAGCTGTGTGTGTGTGTGTTTTTTTTTTCAGAAGGCGATTTTATCGAAACTGAAAGTCCTCCCTCACTCCGGAAAATGATTTATTTAAATATTAAAATCGCGAAAATATAATCAAAATGAAAGTATTTTAAATGCCCGTAGTTACCCAAAAAGTCTCAATAATAAAAACAAATGCAAGTATTTCATTTCTTTACGCTCAAGCGAGAAATGGCAACACCACAACATTATCTGGCAGTTTCTTCACACTAACTATGTCACGTGAAAAAGCAAATAAAAATGAATTTTCACTAACTTTTAATTGCTTCTAGCTCATTTTCTAGTCATTTTAGAGGATTTCCATTTTGGCAAGGTAAAACCGTGTTCAACGTGTTTTTAGATATTTTTCGCCAGCTTTCCAACCATACTAAGCTCAATGCATTAAAATGCATTTTTCATGTAGAAAAAGCGGCTTAAAAATGAATTAAAACTTAATGTTTCATGCTTCTAACAATGAATTTCAACAATGGAAAAGAGATAAAAATGAGTTTTGCTAACTAAAAAACGCTTATAACTTTTTCCTAGTGGGTTTAGGTTATTGGACCTTAAACGCCCTGACAGTTTCTTCATTAGGAGGATTTTTTAAAAATCTTTTTAACAATATCAAATTCGAAAAAAATGGACCATTCGTTCGTGTAGAAAGGGCCAGTTAGGACGAAAATGCATTTTTAATTAATATCTCCGTTAATTTCAAAAAATTTTATTGATGACACTAAAACTCAGCAAGAGCTACTGAACAAAAAGGAATGATGGAAATTGGTTCACAAACAGAGAATAAATCGATACCGAAAGAAAACGGCTTGCCTATTAATATATAAAGACAGATTCCAGATTACACCAAAACCCAAACAATAAAATACAAAAACGACTAAACACAGTGACATTATATGAAATAACTTACTTTCAAAAAATGATTCAGCCTTGATAAAGCTTCTATGAACAAATCAGCACCTTTGTTGGAGAATTCATAACGACCAGCAATGAAAAGATATATAGTTTTGTCAAGGTCAAAGTCATAATGACTATGGAAGAAAAATTACAAATCATTTTCCTGAATAAAACATGAATCTTTTATATCATACAAGCTTAATACAATCTGATATACAAGTGTACTTCAAACTGTGTGTTCGTTTAATTCTTGCCTAGTATTAATAAACCAATTACAGTCCCCACTTTGATGTGGGGGGGAGGGGGGGGACAGAATCGATAAAGTTGCACAAAAAACAATTTAACGACCATACACTTGCTTTCCTTGTGCTATATTATTTATTTTTTTAACGAAAGTTTGATCATTGGCTTCTCTTTGTCCTCTAATTTGTTCAATTTGCACTCTAGAACTATGAAAAAAAATTTTTTAACCAAAAATAATTGCAATTTATTAGTATTACAGCATTATACACTTTTCTATGCCAAGATTTGTTAAACATTACACAGCATATTGCTTTTCATGTTGCAGAAGCAAACCGAAATCTTTATTTTAAAAGGTACCATATGAGAAAAGTATGTCTTGGTGATTTTGTCCATCAAACTCTAACTGCATTTAAGAATAACAATCATACAAAAACATCATCATTTAGATAGAAATTTTTAAAGAGAATGATTTTATCATTTGTAAATGTAACTTTCAAATTGCATAACTATTTCATTTGAAAGGTAAAAATTTTTTAAAGCAAATTTTATCAGAAAGCTTGTTTTATTCATCTCTACATAGTATAAAATGAAGTGTCCAAAAAGCGTCTGTTTGTTTGAACTCGCAAAACTCGAGAACTACCCGGCAGATTTCGCTGAAATTTTCACAATTTGTTCCTTTAAGTCCTGAGAAGGTTTGCAGACCAGTTCGAAAACAATTCGATGGATAGTTCATTTTTATTACAATTTAGGCCCAATTTTCACATAAATTCCCGAATATGGGGATGAAAAATTACTCGCAATTAGTAATATTATATATCGTTGGAAAGGGAAGAATTTTCCGCGTTCTACGCAATTGGTTCCAATGCTCTAACTTAATTGCGGCGGGAGTTATTTACGTTTTTAGCTCGAATTTGTTTAGGCTTAGCTGAAATTTAGGCACTTCTTTCTTCATTAAATTCCTCAATAAAAAGTGAAGGAATTGTCCTACAGTTTTCTTTTTGACACCATTGAAAAGAGCTACATTTTTTACTCCAGATCTAACTCGACCCTTGGTCGGAAGTTTAACCCTCTATCTCCAGTAGAAAAAAAGTTACAAGCGAATTAAATGAAGTTCAAAAATTTGTTCTCTATTCAAGTTCTTAACCATTTTATTTTGCGTTTCCACGGTAACGCTTTTTGAATCCATTATCCATCTTTCTCATTTTCAATTCTGAAACTTATTTTATTTTGTGTTTCCATGGTTTCGCTTTTTAAATCCATCTTTCTCATTTTATTTTAATTTCTTAAAAGTATTTTTAATATCTGTCGTCTTTGTTTGGAGGGGAAATTTTGCATGATGATTTTTTTTTCTTTTATTTATGACTGATTGTTGAATATACGTCGCTTGACACAATTTTTGTTTTCAAAACAGACCGGGCAAAGTCGGGCAACGCAGCTAGTTAACTATATATGTACAGCATAACTTTGATTGAACGATACCCGATTCAACGATTTCCTTAATTTAATAATGCATTTCACTGGTTTGGGTTTAACTGCGTTGAATGTATGTACGCTCCTTCGTTTAACCATAACTTTTTCCAGTCCCTTGCCAATCGTTTAATCAGCACTATGCTGTATCATGTCAGGTGCAGCCCTCTTGATATCAATCCCAACAAATAAAGGGTGGATCTAGCTTCTAGTTTTGGAGGGGGTAATAAGTGCCATTTTTTGACATGAAAAGCTGTTTGTGCGAAATTTTTCGAAATAAAGGTCCCAAAATGCAGCTTTAGGCTACCTTTGGTCACTTAAAGGGTGTCATGATCCACGCTAGCTGCAATTAACTTTCAAGTGAAAGTTATTACAGTTTAAATGAAAGGTTAAGTGAAAGTATTTAAGTTAAGACAAAAATAATGAAAGTAAAATTTATGTAGAAAGGAAATTTTATTCCATGCAAATGTCCTTGATGTAAGTTATAAAAAACCAACTAATGCACATAATTTTAAACATACAAACCCATAAAAGTGTCCTCGTACAAAGTCATGAATTTTTTCTTTTGCTAAGGCATGAAGATTTTGAAATTCATGGATGGCGCTAAACTTCTTTACATTGAGACCATTTGGAGTAATTATGTCTGAAAAAGATTAATATTTTTACAACACAGTTTCAATTCAAAAGAAAATGACTATTTCTTCAATGGTGAGGAGAAAAATTCATTTCAATCAAACATGGGAAAATTGTATACTGAAGCCATATCATAAAAAAAGTTGAAATGGAATAAAATATTATCTTAAGAACAGTTACAAAATTTTTGAAAACATGCACTTAGCAATTTATATATAATATATATATATATATATATATATATATATATATATATATATATATATATATATATATATATATATATATATATATATATATATATATATACATAGATATATGATAAAAAGGTCTAATCTTTAAGCATTTTAAAAAGAAATAAAAATTCATACTAGCTCAAATATTATTGAACTAATAATTCTTTGATCTTTCTAATTACGAAAGAATGTTTTATAATTAAGTTAAATTTCTCTGAAAATAAGAAAGAATATGTAATTGTACACAAACCGGGTTTGCGCTTCAACAAATGTTCAGCTTCTAATGATGTGATTTCTGAAACTGTCGTGAATATATGGGAGCTATGAGCAGCTGCACGTTCCATACAGTACCTATGATAAATTCCTCGATCACCAGCTTCCTTATCTAAGTTAAACTAGAAGAAAGAAACAAAAATTCCTATGTAATGAGAAAAGTCTAATAATTATCATAATTTTTCAAGTAGCAAATTTCATAAATTTTAGTCAGGGTCGTAACCAGAAAATAATTTTGAAAGGGTTTAAAAACTTTCATGTGGAGCTGTGCGCTATTTGTGCAAATGTTCAAGTCGTCGAGTTATCTATTATGAAAGCGTTTTATGCAATTAATATACATATGAAAGATATCTGACTTTTGAAACAATATCTTTTTGAAATTTTAAAATATAAACGAAGATTTAAATGTCAAACTGAATTTTTTAGGGGGGGGGGGGCAACCCTAAGAACTCCTCTCCCTTGTATACAGCCCTGATTTTAGTTTAATACAAAATCACTATATTCTTAATCTCCAACCCAGAAAAAGTATATAGTCGAGTCTTGAAAATCTGAGTCGCAACAGTTCGAGATTTTGTTTAATTTGAGGTGCTACATTTATATTTTAAGGAAATATTTTACAATAACTAAAAAATGATTTGCAGTTAAAGCAGAAAACAGAGGAAAGTAGCGATTGTTTCTCATAATTATTACTGATCCAGATAACGGCGGGTACTTTTGCTAGTTATTCATAAAATTAAATATGATGAACACAAGATGCAGCACTAAGGAATAAAGTGGAAAAACAAATTAAATTATATGAATTAAATAAGAAATAAAAAATTCCATGACTTTTTCATGACTTCATAAAAATTTTCATGACCTTGTTATACAAAGAGAATAGTACCAGAGCCCAATCATCCTGATATTTGACATGGGGCAAATTTCTATTTTGGGGCCCCCCTAGGGCTGACTAAGATTTTTGAAGACACTGGGCATGAAATTCATTTTGTGCCTCCCCCCCCCATTCCCGCTTATTCTATATAATGAGAAGCTATAAAATATTTTGATACTTTGATACACACATATTAGCACAAGCATGCTAAATTTGGTGTTACTTCATATCACAATATAGTATACCATACATTAAAAAGGTGGAAGAGATTTTGCATACAATAATTGTATATGATGTGGTTAAACTTTGCCCGTTGCGGTAAATCGTAAATATCAAAATGATCTAAGATGTAACATTTAACAGTAAATACAAACTAAACTTGGAGTGGTTTTGGAATTTGAAAAGAGATCAAATTTTTAAGGAGAATTTTTATTAAGAAAAAAAAAGAGATTTTTTCCTTGTTTTGGCATTTGCAAAACTATCAATGATATCACTGTACTCTAGATTCTGAATGAAATCATTATTTATTTTTAATTAGTACGATAAATTAAGGGGATTTTGGGCCCACTTGAAATCTAAGATGAGGGGCCTGTGCCCTGCATGCCCCTGTGGTAATCAAGCTAGGAATAGTACTATTTGCAGTGTTGGAACCAAAGTTCAAGAATGAAACTACCTGACATTTTCAGGTTTTCCGGTTGCTTTTAGAAAAAATTCCAGGTTAATGAATGCCGACTTACGTTATTAAATAACAATACAACATATTTTTAATGTAAGTACCTCCTACTTTATGAACCAAATTATGCTTAAAAATTTATCAATAATTGTAGTCAAGACTTGGGTTAAGTTAAGACAAACTTAAATTTAATTACATTGATTATAAAATGACTGAAATCTTAAACACACTAAGCAATTTTCGGCAAAGCTACAGTTTAAAGGTTGGCATGGATCCAAAAAAAGTTAACATGTAAAAGGAAAATTTTTGACATTTTATATTTCTATGAACATTATTCATTTAATGAAAGAAACAAAACAAATGTAGAATGAAGACTATTAAAATACTAATACGACCACAGATGCATTGTGGAGCTAGCTAATCATGGCTCTGATTTTTTTTTTCAAAAGAAGCAAAATTAAATGCAATGATACAAATCAGAACTTCATAATTTTTGTAGGATATTTCTTTTCTTTCTTTCTTTCTTTTGTAACATTATTGCATTAAGTCTTCAAAAATGAACTTGAATTTTCTTTCTTTCGCCTATCAGGAAAATTTGCACATCTGGAAGATGATATGGCGCAGCAGTTTCAGCTATCAGATCGAAAAATTGGGAAGAAATTCCCTGACAATTCCAGAAATTTCAAAAATTTGTGATTTTCCCTGACATTTCCCTGACCATTTTAGGTAATTTTCATTCTTCCTGACAATTCCAGGTGCGTAGCAACCCTGTATTTCCCAATTTTCTGAATGGGTATTAGCAAAACTATTATGTGAATGCCACTACCTTATCAAAGCATTTACTTGTGAATGAAAAAACATCAGCGCATAGTACAGAAACTTATTTATCTTTTAAATTCTTATTAAGTAAGGTATATAGTGAATGCAATATATAGATGTTTAAATTAATAAATAAATAATAAACAGAGCACAATAGCAACAAATTGGGCACAATATTAAAAATTCGGACAAAGGTTGAATGAGTCATTAAAGTTTCCAAAAATAAATTTACTTCATAAAAGTATTGCTCTTTGTTATCAACAGTGTATCGAATAGTCTATGTAACTTGACAGTATTTTCGTTTATTAAAGTAAAGCCTCATTTTTCAGTAAATTCATTTTTCTTAAGAATTAGAATTTCCTATTTCTTTGTTCTATCGCCTGACTAAATTTTTATTTTTTTTAAAGCCTTCAACAAATTATATATATATATAAGATAAACTCTGACAAGTTTAAGATTGATTTTTTATGAGTGTTTGAAACAAACTCGGATGCAATTGAATTATACTTTTTGAGTGGGTGTGGCAAAATCTAGAATGTGCAAGTCCAGTTCTAAAAAATATAAAATATAAGAAGCGCTGAAAATAATTGTGAATTCCAAATAAGTGATGTACCAGCACCGCCACATTACAAACCCACCCAGCAAACCACATTACCACCAGCAAACTTTACAACTTTACATAGCAACATTTTACCACCCAGCAAACCACATTACAAAAAAAAAAAAAAAGGCGGACGGCTGCTACAGAAGCGGATGCAAAGGGATTCCAAAACTCAGAATTGTTTTTGGGACGGTTCAGTTTTCCAGTGTAAATAGCTTTTACAAATCACAGAAGATTTCAAATGTTCCTTTAGCTTCTATTACTTTCTTACTGCACAGGACATTTTTCCGTGACTTAAAATAAATTTCCATGACTTTTAATGAAAATATTAATTTTCCATGACTTTTCCAGGTCTGAAAAATCTGCTTATTTTTTTCCATGACTTTCCAAGATTTCCATGACCCGTATGAACCCTGTTGTCAATTAATTATATATTTATTATTTTTCTCCAATTGAACTTTTTCTCTCCCAATAATTTGATTTGGATAATTGGGAACTTAACAGATTAGGATTTGGACAATCGGAACTTTACTGTACTCATATGTGATAAAATAATAGTAATGGCAATAATTAGTTACCTTATCCAGATTGTTGTAAAAATCTAAATTAGCTGCACACAAGTATCTTCCAAGAAGTGTCGCATGAGTGGTGAAGACTGTAGCAATGTCAAGGTGACGAGTACGACAAAGAATGAGCCCAATGCCAGCTAGCCATTCGTGGAAATGAGCAACAATATAAGGGGTATCTCTTTCTTCCGTGACTTGCTTATAAAACTGAAACAAATTATTTTTTGATCAAAACACATGTAAAAAATAAATAAGTAAATAAAAAGGTTGTAAAAAAGCAGTCGAAAACTTTGTACTATGGAATGAGTAAAAATGACAACAACGTGCATAAAGTACAAATAAAGTAGTATAAAAGAGTTAAAAACTCAGCAAACAGCTCTTTCGGGGCTGTCATATGCAAGCCCCTTCATCAGTGTAAAAAAGAAGTAAAAGTCCACACAATGTAAACCAAACGAAAAAAGGAACTTTTTTACTCAAATAAAAAGGTATTAAAAGTAAAGGCAGATTACTGATTAGGGTGGTTCAAAAATACATGTAAAAAAAAGTTTCTCCTGGATAACAGGACACCCCTTAATATTTTTAGACTTGTGGACAGTAATATACTGGAAGAATTTTAGCTTCCTATTTCAACTGAAAGAGGGTGCTCAACCCCCTCCCCCAAACTTCATAAGCATGGGGAGGGGGTTAACAAAATACACTGAACTGAAAAAACAATGCTATGCATTATCATATACACTAGTAATATGCATATACATTACAATAAAATAATTATTTACATAAAAATTGCTGGGGAAATTAAATGTTTCTAAATTTGTGCCATTTTCTGTGCTACCGCTAATGTTAAATTAAGGGGTCATTGAGCACCCTCTTAAAATTTTAGTAAGAAGCTAAAACTTTTACAGCATAATACTATTAGTAAGTCTTAAAAAAAATAGGGGAAGTCCTCGACCTTAGCTGAAAAAAAGTTTTTTTGAACCACCCTATTGCTAATATGTGCACTAAGTTAAATACAGGTGATGGCAAGATGATTTTGACTTTCGTCTCATTACAATACATTTTCAGGAACCCTTCTTTACAAAATATAGTACTAAACTCAGGAATTTTTCGCCTCATAATTTTTTCAAAGTAAATATTTTATTAGACTATTGTATTTTGAAACACAAAGAAAAACAATTCGCATGTATAAAATATCAGTTGATCAAGGATGCTTTCTCAAGAAATTTTGCAAAATTTAATTTAGGAAAAAAATTCTATCCGAAATTTAACGTGGAAAATATGAACATTTTAAGACAAATATTGACTTTAAAATGCAAGGTTAGTATTAAGAACTTTGTAAAAATCGTAATCACTGTATTAAATATAAAGTCTAATGGTGGGAACTATAGGACATTGAATGTTTTGAATGGGGAGGGGATAGGTAAACTTCACAAAATTACTTTTAGACAAACCTAACCTAGGATCAGCCGACAAGGGCCCAGAGATTGTTATGGAATGTAAATTTTGTATTTACAATTAATGCAATTTTTCCAAAATGCCACCCAATAAAAATACATTTGCAGGCAGTTCCCATGAGCCTTTCAGTTAACATTCCGGTCTTGGTTAAAAATCATACCTTGGATATTCCCCCCCCCCTAGTGTGAACCTTGCAATACTAAAAGGGGTTGGGATACTGCACAATACAGCAACAATTTTTATCATTAGTATGACAGTTCAGCATGGATTTTGTTTTATAAAAAAAATTGAGGTGCATGCAAAAATTCATACATTAATTATTACATAAATATGAAAATACATGTGCATGTATTCCTTAAATGACTGCCAAAGGTAAAGATTAATCAATAACATTGTATGCACTGATGTATTGTTTGATACAAACTGTCAACCCACCTTAGTTGGGTAACGGATAAAGGATTATAGACGATCTTATACGAATAAAACCTCGCAGAACCAAATATTTCCCCCGTTGGACACAATGTTGAAGATCCTCACTTAATCGAATAGGTTCCCAGGATAACCAAATAATAATAATCAGATTTTGCAAATATTTTTTGTGAAAAATTTTGAATAAATTAGAAAAATATGATTAAGTACGAACAATTTTTGACGTTGAAATATAAGTAATCTCTATCGCCGACAACGGGCGAGAAAAACAATTCATATTCCATCAAAATGTTTCCACCATTCTATCAAATTTCTTTTGTCTTTGTCATTCAAAATAAAAAAATAAGTAGTTGATAATTAAACTAAATAACACAAATGTACACATTTCAAACAATGATAAATTGATACATACTAAATGCAAGATACGGTAGATGAGGAGGGAAAAAGAGAGAAAAGTGTTCCCAAAATACCTTTAGCAAGCAATTCCCTATTTAATAAATTTTTCCTAAAATGATGTACAGTAAAAAGGTGACAAAACAAAAGTTGCATAACTCAACTTCTAAGTTTTTTTCATAATTTTCATACGTACTTGCAATAAATAACAAATATGCTAATTATTGAACTATTTTGTTTTTTATTTAGCTTTTATCAAAAACCATTTAGCAATAACATTATTTCCTTTATATAGCTACTGATCTATTATTATTATTATATTTTAAGAAAAATGTTGTCAATTAGAAAGGTAAATAAAATTTCCCCACTTAATTGAATTATTTCTCTTTGAACCGACGATTTTTGATTAAGCCAGTCCGACAGTATGTTATAAATAAACTTAATAACATAAGAAAATACATAAACCAAAAATGCTGCATTGTATACACACAGATACTACTAAGAATTGAAAGAAAGACAATCTTACTTCTTCTAAAAACCATGCGACTAGATAACCAAATATAATGGAATCATTAGACTCCCTGTCATGCCAGGGAACTCCAATGTTGGCTACATTCCATAAGTCCCGTTTCCATTCATCTAATTTCCACGCTGCAGATCCAATGTCAAATAAAATGACCCTTGGGTATCCATCAATCAGCCATCTTCCATAAACTACCTAGGATTTATACGAAACACAATTTAAAAGTTACAGTGCAAATTTAAGAAAACTTTTTTCTTACTTAATTGGAACTACTAAATTAATGTAGTTAAATGTCTCCTGGAACCAAGCTAATGTGTCTGAAACTGCTTATAGTTCACCTTATCATTAATGGCGATCGTTCTTGGATGAGCACTCTTCAAAAACCAGTTAACCAACCAAACAGGGGCGCCGACTTGGAAAAATTATTGGGGAGACCGGATGTCACCGGGGTCTAGGAGTATGTTAAAGCACAGAGCCCCCCCCCCCCCCGAAAAAAATTCAGATTTTTGTGCCTTGAAAATGCCAACTTACATATTTTCTGGTGTGTATAATTTATACAAACAATATGTGACATGGCGTTTTTAAAGTAAAACAATCTAAAAAATTGGTACACAAATTTTCTGCTTCAATTAGATCATGTCACTTGCCTTAAGTGCCCAATTTTACAGTTCCATTTTGTAGGGAGCCGTGCAGTGCCATAGCTAGGCTACGGCACTATACAATGTGACAACACTTGACTTGCAAGGAAAGACACTCCCAGTGGCACCGATTTATAAGAACTATTGGGGAGGAGGGTGCCATAACAGGGGCCTTGCCAGGGGAAATTTTCTAAATTTGGGATAAAAAAATAGGGAGTTTTAAAGTCTTTTAAGCATTTTAGAGTCATATGATCAACATTAGAACCCCAAAAACTCGACTCTCGGTAAATCGACACTCTGAGAAACTCGACAAGCGGACACATTTTTTGGCTTTGAAAAAAAAAAGAAAAAAAAACACGCATGGTATTTTCGTTAAAAGCTAATTTAATTTACAGTAATAATTATGCTTTTAATCTATTACAAAGCAGTGAATATATAGCTCTGAAAAGATTGAAATGATATTTAAATAAATCTAAACTATCATTAAAAGAATAATAAAGCATAAAAGATTGCTGTCGCACTTTGATTACTATAAGTGAAACAACTAATTTAAGCTTGCTTTATATAAGGCTCCGAGTTCATTAAATAAAAAAATGTCTCAAAATTAATGCTTTAAAAGAGTTAAAAAGTTAATACAGATTACTTTATTAACTCTAATAATTGAAGAAACCATTTAATGTACAAATCAAACCCTGATATATTTTTTCCAGATCAGCAACAATTAGATGAGAGTGCCGCCGGTGACAGATTTCACTCGAAGGTTCACGCACTGGGACAAATTCTAGAGTGCTGTCAGCACCGTAACACTATCATTATTCACACCACTCGTTTTCAATTAACCTGCTTACTACCGCAATAGTTATTTGTTTTAACTCATTACTGAATGTATTTTACTATGTAACTATCTTCAAACAAAGAAAGTAAAAAATACCAACATAATTTTGTGATTTTAGAAACCATAATATGACAAATAATGTTCTTAAATTATTGAGGGGGCTTGGGCCCCCTCAAGCCCTATGGAGTCGGCGCCACTGAGTTGAAAACAAGAAAAATGAAGTTTGCTATAACACTACACAACAAAAAATAACTTTATCTGTACCCTGGTTTTGACTAACTAACTCTTAATTTTGGTTCAAAAATGTAAATAATTAATTGTAATTTAATTATTTTTTTTATGAGCTCTTGTTTTTAGTGAAGTTCCCATCAATATTTCTGAGGGTATACTCCCATTACGCACAATATGTGTATGTGATCATATACATAGTATGTCATAATATGAAAAATTAAGAAGCTTGAGGATCTACGCTATATGTCTAAAAAATATTTGAGAGTATAGGGCGTATATGGAGTATACTGTATGGGAACACCACTGCTTGTTTTCAAGATACACAACAGCCCATTGGAGAAAGTAAACAGCAACCTGCCCATCAATTTTAAAGTAAATTGAAAACGGAAGATAAGTTCTTATGCAATAAATACAATGCTTCATATTCATGTTTCATAAAATTATGGTTTTATTTTACAGAAAGGAGTAATTGATTTATGGCCTTTTCAACTGCCTCAAGTAAGTCACACAAGAGCATCTTTTGCAGTAGTCAGAGAGCATTAGCTAATCGTAAGGAACCTGATTTCTGCTTTCTACTGACGAGATATCTTGGTGAAATATTTCACAGGGATTGGAATAGGTATTCTTAAAAAATTAGGACAAAATTTTGGCATAATTTGAGGGTAATAAACACCAAGTAACAAAAATAAACACCACTATTTTGAACATATGCTTCGTTTTTTTTTTTTTTTTTTAAACAGCATTGCACCCACTTCTCCTACACACAGACACTTACACACACAAAAAAAAAAAAAAAAAAAAGAAAAAAAAAGAAAAGAAAAGAAAGATATTCAATAAAATTTTAAGCAATGAAATGAAAACCGCAATGTATATCAAGATTTTATGCATTTCCAGCAAATACACATTAAATGAAAAAAAAAATTTCAATTCAAAGTACAGTGAAGCACCGTTTATACGTTTTTGAAGGGACTGTGAAAAAGAGCACAAATGAAAAAACTTACAATAGGTACAGGTTAATGTGTGTTAGAATCTGCAGGGACCAATTTTTAAAAACGTATAATTGATAAAAACGTATAAAAGAGAAACATATAAATAGTACTTCACTATAATAACTAGATTTTATTGACTTATTTTTGTTTTTAAGATTTATTTTTACAAGATATTAAATCTACATTGTTTTTGAACAGAAAAGTGGGCTAATTGAAGCAAGAAACTGATTTTAAATTAATTTTGAGTTCTAAAAATATACAAATATTTGAAGTAAAATCATAGCATCTAGAATTCAAAACTATTGGTTGTTAGTCTTATTTTTTATGCTTAAAAAATTACATTTCATAAAGTAAAACTTTTATCTTTGTGTGTGCACATCTAATGCAGAGAGAAAAAGCTCAATTTTTAAATTTATGGTACAAATTTTACTTTTTTAAATTTATTTATTTTATTTTACAAGAGTTGATAAAAAAGCAATGTTAATTCCTAAACTTTCTTCTTCCATTGCACATTAAGAATACAATTTAGTAGCATGTTTCATGTGTCATACTTTCCCCCACACCATAACATAAAAGCCTACTCCTTGTTAAACGAATAAGTACTGGATAAAGTGACTACTAGGTACTAATTATAGCAAGATGGTTTAAGACTCATTTGGACGCTGGTCACAAACTGAAAATTTGAGTCTATAATTCAGATTGCGGAGACAAATCCAGTGTACATCATACCACATGCAGTTCTTCACAGAGAAATTATTTTTTATTTTTACCACATACAAGTTCTGTAAACCCATCAATAGAAATTTCAAGATGTCAAACAATAAAAGAACAAGACATTTCAGCAGAACTTTCTCTTCTTCTGCAAATATGCAAGGTAAAATACTGAATATTTAGGACAAATTTCAAAATTTTAGGAGTTTTCAAAAATGTAGGTATTTTAGGAAAATTAGGACTATTTTGACCCCTGCTTTCATTGTGCCTATTTGATGTTAGAATACAGATAGGAATGGAGAAAATTCGAGCTTCAGAGATATAAAGCTTTAAAGGTCACAGAATTTGATCAATAACTGTTGGTATAGTTCTCTTCCTCTTTTGTGTCACATAGACAACTTTAAAACTCGCCTTTAAAAGCTTCTAAGGCTACTTTCTCCTTCCCCGACAAAATTTTATCAAAAGCAAATTCCTTTATTATTGTGCATTTTTAACTTCACTCCTCGACGTTTTCCATACTCAATCTGTGGAATTTCATTCTAAGGTGTCGGAGAATTATCTTTGTTCATGACTTTCAAAGTTTTTCAACAGAATGGCACGGATATAGGTAGAATGCTATTTGGATCTACTAGTGCAGGGGTTCTCAAACTGGGTGCAGCAAGAATTGGCGAGGGGTGCCACAAAGTGGCCTGGTTTTGTGGTAATTTCCTCCAGGGTTTGGAAGGCTTATTAAACAAACATATTACCAATACAGCAATGACGTTGACTTTACTGGAGAAAGAAACTCTACAAGCTTTTAAATCCAAATGTTTGATATGTGAACCTTTCGTAATGGGGCAGATATCAAGTCTTAGGACTAATTTTTCTGTCACATGTAATAACATGTTACTCCATTTGGAGTATGCTGTTCAGTTTTGGTCTCCTATCTTAAGAAAGATATTAATGTATTGGAAAGGGTTCAAAGGCGGGCTACAAGGCTAATAAATGGACTTTCCCACTTAGATTATGATTCCAGGCTTAGAAGGCTAAAAATGTACAGTCTTGAGCAAAGAAGAGACCGAAGGGACATGATTCAGCTGTTTAAATTTATTAAAATGAAAGATGTTACGGGGCTGAAGTTTAGCACTGAAAACAGGACAAGCGGTCATTGTTTTAAGCTATTTAAATCTCAGGCTAACATGGATGTTAGGAAAAATTATTATTTTAGCAGGGTAGTGGAACCTTGGAACAGCTTACCGGAAGAGGTGGTAATGAGCAAGGGAGTAGACAGTTTTAAGAGGGCCATTGATCTTCACTGGGGATTGTAAATTGACCAGGACCAGTCTAGCTGGGCCCAGAGCCTGTTGCTGGTCGTCCCTTTTGTATTTGTATTTATGTCACAATCAATGGTCGTTCATTTGCAAACAAGATGCGGCAACTCCAATCTCCATTGTCTGACAGACATTTCCTCTTTCCTTAATGAGTTTCCTAGTCACTGGACTTGACAAGGTTCTGGTGAAGATAACCACCTTCCTTCATGAAAACCATGCTCTCCGGACCTAACTCCAAGCAATTTGTTAAAAATTTTTTTTGGTATTACATTAAAGATGCACCATGGGTTATGTGATTTGCAAGATTTAGGCCAAGAGATCACATCCGCATTTTCGAAGATTGTTCGTGGCATGTTACAACGAGTGAAACAAGAATAGACTTTAGACTTGATATCTGCCACAATACAAAAGGTCCATGTATTGAACAGTTCCAAAACAAAACTTGTAGTTTCTCTCTGCAGTAAAGTCAATGTTGTTACTATATCGCTAATACATTTGTTTCAATAACCTTTCCAAACCCCAGAAGAAATTTTAATGTATACATGTATATGTAAATAATCGAGACAGACTAGGGTGCTGTAAAGAAAATTCTACTTCTTTAAGGGGTGCCACAAGTCAGAAAAGTTTGAGAACCCCCAGAAATTTAAATTTCATGAAGGCCATTTGTGTTTTATGTAGGGAAATTTTCTACTCCAACCTGGCAAAAAAGTTAATAAGACATAGTCCCAGGTAAGATGGCTAAATAAGCCAGGAAAAAACTGTCAATGAGATTTCATTATCTAAGAGGTAGTTCAGTATCTTAAAAATAAGAGCTAGTCCAAACTTTTTATGGTGATTATTGTGTTTAGCGAGACAAATTACTTTGGAAATAACTATTTTTTAGCCTGAAGCATTTGGGGTGCTGGGTAATCTAATCAAATGTTGGTGAAGCAAACTTTCTTCAGAAAAGTCGTTGTTTGTTTACATTATGAAATAAATTTTAACTAAAAACTCCAGCCGAATTCCCGGATAACAGCACATTGCCGAAGTCTTGATTTGTTGATCGGGTTTACAGACCTTCCCACTTTTTACCAACTAGATGTTTTTGACTCTTCTCTTAAGAGACAATAATGCTGAAGAGCACCATACTTCAGTTTTTATAGTAAAACATTCCAAAAAGTAAGCAAAAACAAATAATCAAGTAGAATTATGAAATCACCTTTATTCCTGAGTTTTTCATCATTTGGATTGCATTTTGAAAAATGCTTTCCGGTGGTTCCATAACTTCAACTTCTGTTTTTGACAAGACCTTCATTGTAAGGGCCGATCAAGCAATACTGATCACCAAGCTCTTCTACACTTACCCCAGCTTTGGAACGTATGACGGTGTAAATGCCGCCCACTATCAAAAACCAAAAAAAAAAAAAAAATTCAGACCTTCAAATATCATAAAGGAATTGAATACTTCAGTGAGCTTTATTCCACAAACCATAATAAATCTACCATAATATTTTTTTTTAACAGAAAGGAATGGCATGTACTAAAATTGTCTAACGTTCTTTAGGTCTTTTATGAAAATAACATTAGAATGCACAATTATTTTCCTGCATTAAAGTGTCAGAAAGCACAGGTTTTGAACATAGGTAGGAAGCATACACATTGAACAATAATGAGGGGCCTTCTTAGTGTGTACCCCTGGTTTTAGCTATGGACTATTTGAAGACAGGTAAATTCACTAGGACCAGAGCCTGTTGATGGTCATAAATTTTGAATTGCTTTAGTTTTTTTTATATTATTCAAAGGACTCTCTTAGACAAGTAACTTAGCTCACCTGATTCTTCAACTAATAGGTGGCTCGTGCAGGGCGGGGAGGGCTCCCTTTTCGGAGTAAAAAAAATAATGATCGATTGAAAATGGAATTTTTTACTTGAGGAATTGATTTGTTTCACGAAAATAAAGGCTAAAAATTTCAAATAAATGGGCTTAATTGTGTTATTTCATAAGAATGCAGCTTTGCATTGGAGAGGAGTAATCTATAGTGGCCATCCTTTCTGAATTTCAAGGCCATATTCCATATTTTTTTACGAGTCATTTAATCAGCAATGTTAAATTTTAAAATTGTAGCACAATTTTACAGAAAAAAACTTTAGGGGCCCTGCCCCTTCTCCTTTTGTGACCCCCTTTTCTTTTTGTGCACAAGCCCCCTATGCTTCAACTCGCCTGTCATCACTACTTTTCTTCCCCCTCAAGGAATTATGAAAAAATCCATCTGTGTGAATAACAGAAGGGGCACTAGAAATCAACCCTCCCCTTTTTATCTTCCAAAAGGAGGAAAGAACTTTTAAATATACTTGGTAAAATCTTCTTAAATTAATGTTAACTAATTTATTAAAAGGAGGGATTGTTCTCTCCTTGGTGGTGTACCTATTCAGAGCCGGCCTTAAGCCGATTCAAGTCTAATCGGGCCCAGCGTTAGCAGGGGCCCCACGCTAAAAGATTTTTTTTTTCTTTTGGATAAACAAAAGAATAAATGTATGAAAAGGGAAAAAAAAGTCCAAATTTAATATTTAAATGATACTTAATCTGACAGTATGGAGCTTTTTAGCTAATTTTAAATTCACTAAACGCATCAGGAGTTAGCAAAATATATTTCCAAAACTACTTGTGTCAAATCAATTTCCGGAAAAATGTTAAGCTAACAGTTCAACTGGTCATCTGAAATCAATGGCCATACCGACTATACCTTATCCCTATACTAACCGGTCAGGAGAAAGGGAACTATGTAATAAGTCATGTGGCTGGGGCCTCAAAGAACAAATTTTCAATGATTATTGTCTATTAGTACGGTGAGTAATATAATTAAGGCCTCATTCTCAGGTCCTAAAACTATCGCATGAGCAAATCGAAAATGTCGCAAAGCACCCAAATTTTGGTGGCCACAAAGCTGTTTTTTAAATTCAGTGTGTATATTTGTTTTATTTATTTTGGGGGGAAAAGTGCAAAGATTCAACAAAAATGAAATTTTATGTCATATACAATATACAACAATGTACTGTATCAATGTATATAATCTTGAATACCACTTACTCCAAATACCATCTCAGTACTCTTATTATAGTGCAATTGTTAAAGGAAAGTCTCAACATTTAGCCTGAAATTTGGTTCTTAAAATCTCAATGACAAAAAACTGTCAAAGGAATTCTCCAAACTCTACTTTTTCTTCTAACGCGATCGTTAGCAATTCTCCAAAGATTGCCTCAAACTATGTCTAAAGTTTTCAATTTGAAAATATTCCCAAGGGATTTTCCCAACGTGGGAGATTCCACTCTTCAAAGGTAGCATCAAGTTGTGATTTTAAAACTCCAACTTTGATAAATTTCATGGAAGCGGCCCTGAACCTTTTATCCCGTTCCTTACGATCACCACTGATAGCTTTAAGACAATTCCACGAAACAGCTCTCCTCAACTTTCCTTAAAATAGACTTAAATTGACGTCAGTTTCGAAAGACATACTTGAAGCTGCCATCTCCTTTTCCCACTGTCATTATCAAAAGACTAAAATTGTGTTTTCACATTTCAATATTGAAAAAATTCCTGAGGATCATCCAATCCCCTAATGTTGTCAAACTTAGCTTAAATTTGACTTCAGTTTTGAAAGAATTCCACAGTCGAGAATTTTTATTATCTTTCTTTTAATTTGCTATTTTGGGATCAGTTTTCAAAGTTTTTCCGGGAGTGGAATTTGTAGCCCTCTCCCTTCTCGAACTTCTTCTGACTAAAACTGAGTTTTTAAGTCTTCAATTCATAAACTTTTCCTGGGGAAGTCGCCCGACTCCCCACCTTTGTCCTATTGCTAATGTCACCAAAGACAGTCTAGAATTTCATTTTTAAGTTTTAGTATTGGTACATAACTTTTCTGTCAAAGCACTAAATTGCACATCAAGAATTTCTCTGTGTTAAACTTGTCTAACTTTTTTTTTAAAAATTTGCTTTCATTCTGTTTTTTTTTTTTGTCTCAAATTAAATGCAATTATTCATAAAGGGCCCCGCCAATATTCTCAAATCCGACCCCGCGTTCGTTAAGGCCTGCTCTGGGTGTATTTGTCTTTTACAATTTAATTCTGGATTGTCCTGTCCACAAGGGGATGGATATGGGGAGGGGGGAGGTCATGGATCAAACACTGTCTTTGAAATTTTCAGAGGGGAGGGGTTATTAAAGCGGTTTTTGTTCTCATTTAGAGGGGGACCTCGTTCTTAAGAGAAGTGCTTCTTACTATTTGAGGGGTGAATCATCTTCTTTGGGGATGGGGGAAGGATGGGCACCTTTGACTTATTTTATAATAATACTATTAATAATTAATTGCACTTTACATTTTTCAAATGAAATGCATCCAATCTTTTGTTTAATTTAAATCTAAAATGTGTCAGGACTGAGTGGTGTATAAATTATAGAGCACACATTATTTTCTTGTCTCTCTTTCTCTCACAAGCTAAATTTATAAAATATCAAATGACAAGAAATTTGCAAAGTTTTAAAGGCAGTACTTATATTTTAGGCACTATCTGTCTTAAATGCCGCTCATTTTAATGAAGCACTCATCATTTAGTTTTATCTAAAAATAGATACAGAGGAAACTACACTTATGAATCTTATCTTCAAGCAAATCTTTCATACAAGGTCAGGCAGGTCAAATTTGAGCTGTATTTCCGAATTTTAGGCAAAATAAAAACATATTATGAATGAAAATGACTAGAAATGGTTTAAAGAGCAAAACTTTAAATGCACAGAATGAGGGGTATATGGAATTTCAAATGTTCAAGGTCCTATGAGATTGTTCAATTTTTTTTTACCTTTATTCACAACTTCCCATGAAATTTCGAAAACCCATCTATTTTCAGCTTCAGCAGTGACACCTCTGTCCAAAACACTGTCTTCAATTCCTTCAGGTCGGTAAAATCTTTTAGCTAGTCTTGAAGACATGTTGCTGTGCTGGTTGATTGAACCAGTCGATCGGCCGTCTGTAGTCTGTGTACACTTTTCCACAAGAGCCGCAGAGCTGCGATCTCATGCTTTTTTACTTTTCTTTTCGGTTGCGTTCGACGAGCATGATAGAGAGCGACCGGTTAGTTAATCACGTGACAACTAAGGATCACGTGCTCCAATCAACCAATCAACTGCTTAGAATGGTAACTGGTGTGGTAACCGGTTGATCATAGAACGCTGCGGTTTGTAACCGGTTACCTTACTGGTCGACCGGTGAGGTTCGTCGAACGCAACCTTATACGCACTCTCTACCACGTGCTCTCAAACCTTGAATGGAAATCGTAAACAAGGTCATTCAATTCTAGGGAATTTAATTAAACGACTTAAAGGAGAGAAACAGCAAGATACGACCAGGAGCTCTCAAAATTTCAGGGAAACTTTCAATTATTATAAACATTTTTATAAGAAAAATTACCCATCTAGAAATGATTTTGTCACATGATGTTATTGCTTTGTAAAAGAGATTAATATTTAAAGTGTATCATGGCTTACAAATACTAGTAGAAACGTAAAAACTTAAATTTAAACAAAACTAATTAAACTTGAATAGTTAAGTGATTCTAAAAAAACTTTGACTACTACTGTTAAGCTGCTCTTGCGACAGCCGCGAATTTCGTTTTGTAAGATTTATTATGGAATTTTACTATTTTGTAACGTGAATGAGAATTTAAGTTCTACTTATCCCTTCATACAAATCCCTCATGATGAACTGCAGAAAAATATGATATTGAAGTTATATACATTGTAGCGAGTCTGTTTATCTTTTCAAAAATTCATTGAAGTATGTCAACTAAGAAAAGTGAATTTGAATTAAAAGAAAATGAGTTGCAGTTTTCAGACTTATGTGAAAAACTCAAAGCACATCCTTTTGAATCGCCTTGGCGTAAATGTTTTGTGAAAATGAGTGAAAAGAAACCATTCATTAATGAAGTCACGGAATTAACAATAGATGATGTTGGGTTTGAAACTGTCTGTAAAGATCCTGCTTCCTCTCAAATTGAAAGTTTTCTAACGTCTGAAGCTCAAAAGAATGATGCTGATCAACAAGAAATTCTGGAGAAAAGAATGTTATTGGATGAAGTACTTATGGGAATTTTTTATTTCATTATTTTTGCTTTCACAAAATCATTAGAATCTATACTATTAAAACCAGTGCACATCCGTCTGTGTGTCTGAAACATTATCTTCTCTGCACTGTCAATGTCTCAGGTCAATATTATTTACCATTGGATACAATGCATCTAGGGAATGTCATTTCGCCCTGTATCACCCTCCTAAACCTTAAGGAACCGGAATTGATAAATATAAATTAAAATCATCAATTGTCACCCAACACAGGCAATAAACGGGTTTGTGATCGAAGCAAGCAGGGGGTGGGGCTTGTATTATTAAAACATGTATACCATCGGGGGAGGAGGGGGGGGGGCTCAAGCCCTCCCTCCCCTTAGAAACTAGAACTTCCTTGCTTTTAGTACTTTTTTCTTTGCAAAAATGTAAAAACATTTCTTCTCCTGCAATTAATGAATAAGTTAAAAGAAATGTCAAATTTTAATAACCCTAGTCTACTGAAATTGAGTTCCAAGGGGAAAATATCCTGCTAAACCATAGGGAAAATATCTGAGCTGAATGTTTAATACTCACATTTATTCTTGCGTTGAACTAAAGGGGGAAAAAAAAGATACAAACTATACAATAACAAACACCAAATGATACTTTTATGATTATTTACTACACATGGGTGTCTTGGCCAGAGGGGGGAGGGTCCGAGTGGTCCCCCTCAATAATTGAGGATCGGACCCCTTCATTAATTGAGAAGAAAAAAGTCCACTATTGTTCGTGAAAATTTTTAATGTTTTTATTTCAAAAAAATGCATGATTTTTTATGAAACTAAAACAAAATAAACTTCTGTAAAAATGGATTGCTTTACAGGGTCAATTCAAACGTGGTTTGGCTGCAGAGCATGCATGATTCTTGCTCGATGGATAATCGGCATCATTGGTCACCGCATCCTTCGCTTCACAGTCACATCTTGTTTGAATCTCCCTGCAATTATTATCAACAGTCTAAAGTATATAGAAAGGATTGGTCATTAGAGGACTAAGGTGGGATAGAGGATTATAATTCGCCTACTAAGCAATGAAATTATATATATGCATATGCACACTTGTGTGAATGTATTACTCAGTGCTTAAATTGTCTTTTAGCATTTAATTTTGGAAAATTTCCGGGGAAACCCTGATTCCCACTCCCTTTCTAATATCATCAAAGATCACCTAAAATTTTATTTCTAGGACTTTAATTTTGGAATTTTTCAGAGAAGAGCTGCTTATCCGCCCTTCTCTCCTAACTTGGACAAATATACCCAAAATTGGGTTTTTCGGATTTCAATTTAAAATTTCGAGTGGTAAACCTGACTCCACTCCCCAGCCCCCCATGTTTGACTTCACCAAATCTATAGGTTCAAAATATGCTCTTATAGGAGAGTACCTACCCGAATTTTTTTCCCTACTTTTTCTCTCAGCATCCCCAAAGATAGCTTTAAAATGGAACTTTTGCCTCCATGATGAAAGACCTAATCCTTATTCTTCAACCTTATCCCTTCCCATAACGTCACCAAGCACTGTCAAAAAGTGCATTTTTAGGCCTTGAATTTCGAAACATTTGAGAGAGAGAACCCACCTTCTAACCTAACTTCTCAATATACGTACAGTCTAAAATTGCGCTTCTAAACTTCAATATCAAAATGGTTCTTTAGGGACAGTCGCTGAATCTTTACTTTCAAAGCTCGTTTTTTAGAGTTCCATTTCGTCCCCCGCCCCTCCCCTTCTTTAAAACCTGAATTAGTGACTACAATTTCAACTCGACTCCAACCAGGCCTCCCAAATCTGGCCTAAAACTGCGTTTTTACTTCTTCAACTTTGAAAAATTTCCAGAGCGGGCCCCAAACTTCCCACCCATTCTAACATCACTCATAATTTCATTTTTCAGAACTTCCAAGGGAAAACTTTGAACCCTTCCTTCCCAAAGTTTGTCAGAAATTAATTTAAGCTTGGAAAAGCATTTCTTCCCAAACAATGTTAAAGTCACATTTTTAATAACTCCAATGCCAAATAATTTATGAAGTGAGAGCCTATCTATTCCTAGTGTCACCAAAGTTTGTTTAAAACCAACTTTTAAAGACTAATTTTTAAAATTCTCCAAAGGAGGTCACTGGAACCCCTCCTCACATCACAAAAGCTTGTATACTATTGCGTTTTTCATAGTTTAATTTAAAAAAATTTCTGGAGAGAACCCCCAATGAACTTTCCAAATTTAACTAAAGTCATTACAGGCAGCCGAAATTGAGTTTTTAAAGGATCAATTTTGAAACATTTCTTCGAGAAACCTCCGACTCCCTAATGTCACCAAAGATCAGTTTAAATTAACTTCAATTTTTAAAAATGTTTTGCTAGAAACTGATTTTACCCTCAAACTGGAGTCTTTATAAAGCAAATTTAGGTCATCTTTGAATTGAAAGGAAGGAGGGAGTGCGCTCGGAGATTTTCTTCCGGAAAATTGTCATAATTGAAGTTCTAAAACTGAAATTTTAAACAATGTTTGGTAACGTTCGGGTAATCTCACCCAGAATGGTTTGAAATCAAAATCTTAATGTTGAAAAAATCTTTGATGATGAAAAAAGTGCGGGGGCGGTCGCCCCCCCCCCTCGAATCTCCGCCACTGATGTTCATTGAAAATAAGAAGACACTTATTTTTAAAATAACTTAGGATAATAAATGTTTTGCATGGTTCTGAGAGGCTCTTACTGTTTTTGAAAAAAGTTTTTTGTTACATTTTATTAAAATTTGTAGGTTCTGATTTTATTATAATATAAATTTAAGTGTTATTTTTATTTATTTTTTATTTTTCAGATTAAAATTAGCAGAATCAAGAAGTTGTTACTAAATGAAGATTCAGATTCTTTAGAACTTGCAAAGGATTTTGATTTTCTGCTTACATTGCCTCTACAACAAGTAAAGTAAAAGTTTTCTTGTGTAGTTTAAATTCATGGATAAAAAATTCAAAACTTTCATTGAAACAGGGTTAATCTTTTTGGCATCAAAAATTAGTTTAAACCAGTGGTGCCCAAACTATGGCCCTTGAGTCATATGGGGCCTGTGAAGTTGATCCTGCGACCTGTAATTATGTTCTATATCATGAATCAAAAACTCTGTTCTGCAAACATGGGCGGATTTATGGGGGGGCAGAGGGGGGCAATGCCCCCCCAGTTTTGGGAGGACTTTATGTAGTAACAACACAATTTCCAAAAATTTAAAAAAAAAATTTTTTTTTTCGTTTTTGAATAGTTCAGAAGAGCATGGGCGGATTTATAGGGGGGGGGGCAAAGGGGGAAATGCCTCCCAGTTTTCAGAGGAGTTTATATAGTAACTACTTATCTTCCAAAATCTTATAACAAAAAAATCATGATTTTTTCTTTTTTGAATAGTTCAATTAAAATGAAGAGAACAGCGAATGTCCTTTTCTGAAGGGAGAAAAGAAAAAGAGAAAAACCGAACATTAAATACAAATGGTACAGCTGTCACTGGGGTACTGAAAATTAGTCTAAATTCATTATTTTGGACTGAAAACCATTTGGGCAAGTATATGAATGAAAATATAGGCTAAACAAGCTATGCATTCAAGCTGCAACACTTATAATAATTGACGTTTGGGACCCTCCCTCCCCCTCCACAATTTGCGCTAACAGAACGATCTACTGGTTACGATTTGTTTTCTCTTTTTTCAGAATGTTTATTTTCAATTTGCGTCATTTCAAAAACTAGATGTTTTGGGTTGTTACAGACGAAAGAGTTTGAAGAACATTCTGGATTCACATGTTCAAATGAAATTGGCTGATTTGAAATGCATGCTATTGCAAAAGAAGTACATAGCTAAAAGGTTTTTGTACAGCAAAATACTATCAAATGTAACAATTAACACCTTACTCAACGAATGTATGTAACAATGAAACAAAAAACTGGAAAAATTGTCCAACCATTGAACAAACAGAACGTAAAATCACTGTAAACACAATGCGTTAATTTTTTAGGTGAAAAAAAATTGGAATTTTAATCCCTAGCAGTTCAAAAATAAAATTTCTGATTTTCCAGAATCATACATTGTAAGGAAAACGTCTGAATAAAAGAAAAAGCGAGGGAGATATATTTCCGGCATGAAAGTTTTGCACAACTCTTGTAAGATCGCATTATTACCTGATGAAATGTTTTTATAACTGTGTTTTCTTTATTTTTTAAAGAAAAAAATTTGTATATATGAAACTAATAGTTAGAACTGTACTTCATGCGCTTAGAAAATTTTCTGCTTTTTTTCTTTTTTTTTTTTTTTTTGAGAAAGAAAAGTAAATACTATCGCAAAGTGAATAAACTTCAGTTATCTGAACGTTCTGATTGAATCTTTTTACTTAGAGGGAAAGTACCATTTTCCTTACTTTCTAAATACTGTTTAAAAATTAAGGTAAGTCATAATCATCTAAGTTTAAATGAGACAGTTATTGTCATTATTGAAATCTGTGTAATTCAGTCATCAAAAATTTTGAAAAAATTTGCTGAAATTTGATAAAAACCTTACACAGATCGGTAAAATCGTAAAATTCCTTTAACTGTAAAAACTGACGAATTTTCGTTACAGTTACAAAAAATCAAAAAAAAAAAAAAAAAAATCTGTAGGTAACAGTGAATTACATGCAGAGCCGGATTTGCCTATAAGATAAACAAGCTATAACGTAGGGCCCCTGCTTTGAAGTGGTCCCCTAACTCCCAAAAAATTGTGATTTGTTCCTTTAAAAAATGGAAAGTGCATGAAAAACTAATTTCATTTTCAAGTACTTGAAAACCTTGAATATTTGGAAACGTGTGGCTACAAACCTTAAATTTTAAAATTTCTAACAAATTGTAGGGGGAGGAATGTAACACATTACTTGAAATAAATTTTTTGACTCACATGCTTCATATCTTGCTATTTATTTATTCCCGAATGCAGAATTTTGGAAATTCTTTTGTATTGATTGCTTTTATCTTACTTTTACTGCATATTGTTAATCTGTTTAGCCCGGGGGGAAAATGATACACTACCCCTATTTCTTTTCGTTTTCTGTACTACTTATAATTAAAAAAAAGTTGTGATGAGAAATTTAAAAAAAAATTATTTTTTCTTTTAAACTTAAAATAGCTGTTTCTTTCAAAGAACAATACTGTACAACTGTATAATCTACTACTCAAATTCAGAGACTGGAAAGTGCAAATTATCGATAGGTTCTAAAATCCCTGAAAAGAATTGGCGCAGTATAGTCTACCAGGGCTCTTGAGCCAAAAATCCAATCTAACCAACCAAACCTTGAAAATAATTAGACAAGTCTTTGAAACTCCTAAGCAAAGTGTGTTTCAATTTTATTTCTTATCAAATGTATAAATTAAGAATTGATCAAATGGGTAGTTTGTTACTCTCTTGATACCTATTCTCTAAATCTGTGCACCATTTCTTTGAAAGTATTAACTTACATCACGAAGCACTTTTAAAGCATAAAACGTTTTTTAAAAATATTTGCCTATTATTTCCAATTAACCCTTATAAGATATAAAAATGCAGAATTTTATATCCATTTTATATAATTTCCTCCGGGGGAGTAACCCCCGGGCCCCCTAAAATTAGAGATATTCTATATCCCACTTAAAAGGAAGCCCTGCGTCACTCTATTAATACCAGCCCCCTCTCTTTTAAGGTCAATTCAAAAAGGACAGCATGATTACACACAGTAATGAAAATGACACATAAAAAAGTAAAGAATGGCCTTATGCATCACAGAAAATAGACAGGGGGGGGGGGAAGGCAATTAAAAATGTTGCTCCAAAAAAAAAAAAAATCCTGCTGTTAAAGTTCATTGTTGAATTGTATTTTTTATTCACTTTAACAACATGATCACACGCAAGAGGGCAGCACCAGCTGGCATTACTTATATTCAACGAAAGTTTTTCCGAGCCTGTTACATAATGACGTCAAATGCAAAGGCGTGGTAAACGTCAAGTTTAAATCCCAGGATTATGATTCGTCAAAAGTGATAGCGTCCTTTGCCATTTTGCAATCTTGTTTTCGTGATTTATCTTGCTCTTGTGTGTGTGTTCTTCAAGCGGCGATGATGTGTGGAGGCGAGTTTGTTGGCGGGCTATTTTTGCCCTTTAGTAAAAAACGTAAAAAAAAATTGTATCTTTTATCATCGTAAAATCGTAAAAGATTCGAAACAAAGTGTATAGTGTGATCATCGTATATTTTAACCTAGAAATCATCTGTCAATTTTTTTTCATAAAACGCCATCAACGAGAAACGACGAAATGTCCTCCTTTTGAACTGACCGCCAGCAAAATGTATTGGATGAGTCTGTAAATAATCTCAGACTAATTAGTAATCTCACCGTCCCAGAGAAACGACGAAATGTCTTCCCTTGGAACTGACTGCCACAGCAAAATATATTGGATGAGCCTGTGAAGACTCGCAGACCAAATCGATAAATAACCATCCCTGAGAAATACGTTGGTTCTACCAGCAAGTCTTACGTTGGGATCGTCGCATCCCTTCGTATTTTTTTTTTATATAAATTCATCTCTACATTGGTGGAACTGCTTATCGGTCAATATGTGCTCACTGATATCTAAATTCATCTCCACATTGGCGGAACTGCTTATCGGTCGATATGTGTTTACTGATGTTTAAATTCATCATCTACGTTGGTGGAATTGCTTATCGGTCAAATATGTGTTTACTAATGTTTTAAATCCATATCTACATTGGTGGAACTGTTTATCGGTCAATATATGTTCACTGATGGTAATTGATTGGTATTCTATGAAATGATATTTAATCTCGAATTTTAAGAATTTATCCTTCGTTAAATTGTGTTTTTAAATGAAGATTGATAATTATCAATTTATGGTATCTTATTGTTTTTTCTATATTTAAAATAAATGGCTTGTTACACATTTATCAATCATTTTGTAGTCACCTTCACAACGCAAATGATATTAATATGAAGTTAAATGGTAAACAAATGAAATATTCAAGTTTAATATTTTATTTAAAATTTTATACATTATGTCTCACCAATTTTAACCAAAGTTTTTACATTTTTTATAAGTATTTTACATTTTTATGGTGCCGTGTGTGCCGAACAGGGGTTATTGATTTTCAATGAAATTTTGGGGACCACTCTGGATTGCATTATATAATTTATTGCATTTTATGATTTTTATTATTATGTTGAATATTTATGTGTCATTTTTTTCATGAATGCATATATATTTTTTTTGAGTTGCATATATATATTTTGAATAAGTACTAAAATTTATATCATGGCAAATTCATTGTTACCCCTTATCCCAACATTTTCTGGAGAAAACTCCGAGAATGTGCATGCATTTCTGGATAACATTTGTGAAATTGCTGAACTCGAAAAATGGTCAGCTGCAAAGAAAATAATAATCTTAAAATTGAGATTACGAGACAAAGCACAGGAATTTATTTCCGAAATCTTAAAAAGAAATGCCAATGCTACATTTTCCGAGCTTTCTCAGGAGTTAAAGAGAAAATATTCTTACACAATTTCCTTTGAATCTGCTCAAAAGGATTTCTGGGGTATATCACAAAAGCAGGGGCAATCCGTAACGGATTTAAGTGAATGTGTTGTTAAAGCCGCTGATAGATTTTTAAACCCAAATAACAACGCAGAGAAGGATCTTTTGGATTTAGTGGATAAATCAAAATTTTCCAAATTTATTGATGCTCTAAGGCCCGACATCAGAATTGAGGTTCAGAAGCAGGGTCCCAACACTTTCAAACAGGCACTTAAAATTGCGAAGCATGTTGAAAATGCCCTTAACAGTTCTGGGAATTTCTGTAACCCCCAACTGGAAATTAATGTTTTGTTACAAAGCCAGGAGGAAACTAATCGAAAAATTTCCATTTTGACAGAATCTGTTAACAATTTAAAAAGTTCAAAGGGGATAAATGAGAATGCTGCAACTTTTAATTATGATGTAAATTCTCTTCAGGTGAATAGACCAAATAATTTTCAAGATAAAAATTTTAATCAGGGTCCATCAACTTCACAAAATCAAACCAATTTTGAAAATGTTCAATGTCATATTTGCGGCCGTAATCACTGGACCACTAAATGTTGGTACTTTCCAGGTAATTCCAGGGGTCACAATCAAAACAATTTTTCCCAAAGGAACCGCTCAGGCTATAGAGGTTATCACAACCGGCAGAGAGCTAGGAATTTCAGGCCATACAATAAAGGAAATGCAAATAGAGGAAATTTAAACTAGAAGGGGGTATTCGAGGTTATGCTAGCCATCAGAATTCGGAACCCCATAATCATGTCAAATTGACTGAAGGATGGCAGGATCCAAACTTTAAAGGAGAAAAAAATTTTTCAAATGAGATCAATGATATTTTTTATAGAGATGATGTGAAAATTGTGCAGGAGATGGGAACCTTACAAAAATTTGATACTCACAATCAAAATGATAATGAATTACAGAATTTTACTAATAAGGTACTAATGTCTTGCACCAACTCTGATAATGCATTACCTGTCATTGAAATTACTTTTAAGGATTTTAAATGCTATGCACTCATGGACACCGGTGCGAACATCTCAATCTGCCAAGGTTCCGTTTTAGAAAAGATTAAAGAGATCTCAAAATTAAACTATGTATCAAGGGGTGTGAAAATTAAAACCGTGAATAACGAAAGTATAAGTTGTAGGTCAGCTGTAGATTTAAAATTCAAAATTCAGGGAAAATGGTTTTCAAATCTTTTTTTCACCACAAATTTTTCTTGGAATACTAATTATCAATTTATTTTGGGATATGATTTTTTCCAACGTAACAAAATTATTCTCGACACTGTAAATAAGAGAATAATCACTGACAAAACTAAATTAGATTTCGTTATTATTTCGCCTAATGAGCAAATTAAGCAGGCTAATGCTATTACTGCAACCAATGATACCATTAGTAATGATGTTCAGGAACTTTCAACTAATTATTTCAAAGTGAAATCTGCCCTTAATGTTAAAATTTCTCCTAATTCTTTTGAAATCGTAAAATTGTGTATTCCTAAGGAACTTAGAGATTCCAACCTATTGCTTTTTTCACCTGGCAAGATTCAGGATAAATGTAACATCAATTTTTCTCTACATTCTGCCAAAAATGCTGAGGGAATGTACATCATCGTTGACAACAATTCGGACACTGAATTTATCATTCAAAAAAATCAATGCTTAGGTACTGTTCAGGAAATTTCTGAAGATGATTTTGAACAACCTTCTGATTCTCAAACCGCTCATGTAAACAATTTAACAATGCAGGAAATTAAGGAGTTAAGAAAGAAAGAACTTTCTCCCAATGATTTTTGCTTAGATCACCTTAATGACAATGACAAAAATAAAATGACAAAATTATTAATGGACAACTATGAAGTTTTTTCAAAAAATTATTTAACACTTGGTTCTACGGATTTTATAGTACCTGAATTTAAACTTTTTCACGACTTTCCTCTATCAACTAAACCATACCCTTTACCTCGAATAGCTAAGCAATTTGCTGAAAAGGAGATTAATAAGCTTTTAGAGGCCGAAATTATTGAACATTCCACTAGTAGTTATTCTTTCCCTTGCATTTTTGTAAAAAAACCATCAAAATCAAATGATCCCAATGCAAAACCAAATTTCAGAATGGTAGTTGACTATCGCCTTTTAAACGCTATTACTGAACCATTCAAAATTTGTTTACCAAAAATTTCAGAGATAGTGCAGAATATTTCTGGTAGAAATCTATATTGTGTGCTTGATTTAAAATCTGCTTTTTTCCAAATTTTATTAAGAACCGAGGATAGGGAAAAGTTGGCCTTTTGCTCTGAATTGGGGAATTTTCAGCCTAAACGACTTCCTTTTGGTGCTAGAAATAGTGGAAGCTACTTTTGTGCTCTTTTATCACATTGTTTAAAGGGATTAAAAGGACCTAACTTACAATGGTTCCTTGATGATATTGTTCTGGCTGCCGATGACATGTCCCAGTTGTTAAATCTTCTACAACAGGTTTTTGATAGACTGAAACTTTTTAACCTGACTCTTGACCCATCTAAACTTCAGCTGTGTAAATCTTCAATAACCTATTTAGGATTCAACATTGACCATAATGGCTATTCTCCTTCTGAGAATAACATAAATAAGGTAAATAAATTTCCCATCCCAAAAGACACCAAAGAAGTACAAGCATTCTTAGGCATGACTAATTACTTCCGACATCTTGTGTTTGAGTATGCTGAAATTGTTGCTCCTATTGTTAATTTGACTAAAAAGAACACACCATTCCTATGGTCAAACGAGTGTCAGGATGCTTTTGAAAAATTACAGGATGCCATTTTAAATAAGCCAACACTAAAAAATTTTGTAAAGGATGCTCCTTTATTTTTGGTTACTGATAATGTTAAAGTTCATTGTTGAATTGTATTTTTTATTCACTTTAACAACATGATCACACGCAAGAGGGCAGCACCAGCTGGCATTACTTATATTCAACGAAAGTTTTTCCGAGCCTGTTACATAATGACGTCAAATGCAAAGGCGTGGTAAACGTCAAGTTTAAATCCCAGGATTATGATTCGTCAAAAGTGATAGCGTCCTTTGCCATTTTGCAATCTTGTTTTCGTGATTTATCTTGCTCTTGTGTGTGTGTTCTTCAAGCGGCGATGATGTGTGGAGGCGAGTTTGTTGGCGGGCTATTTTTGCCCTTTAGTAAAAAACGTAAAAAAAAATTGTATCTTTTATCATCGTAAAATCGTAAAAGATTCGAAACAAAGTGTATAGTGTGATCATCGTATATTTTAACCTAGAAATCATCTGTCAATTTTTTTTCATAAAACGCCATCAACGAGAAACGACGAAATGTCCTCCTTTTGAACTGACCGCCAGCAAAATGTATTGGATGAGTCTGTAAATAATCTCAGACTAATTAGTAATCTCACCGTCCCAGAGAAACGACGAAATGTCTTCCCTTGGAACTGACTGCCACAGCAAAATATATTGGATGAGCCTGTGAAGACTCGCAGACCAAATCGATAAATAACCATCCCTGAGAAATACGTTGGTTCTTCCAGCAAGTCTTACGTTGGGATCGTCGCATCCCTTCGTATTTTTTTTTTATATAAATTCATCTCTACATTGGTGGAACTGCTTATCGGTCAATATGTGCTCACTGATATCTAAATTCATCTCCACATTGGCGGAACTGCTTATCGGTCGATATGTGTTTACTGATGTTTAAATTCATCATCTACGTTGGTGGAATTGCTTATCGGTCAAATATGTGTTTACTAATGTTTTAAATCCATATCTACATTGGTGGAACTGTTTATCGGTCAATATATGTTCACTGATGGTAATTGATTGGTATTCTATGAAATGATATTTAATCTCGAATTTTAAGAATTTATCCTTCGTTAAATTGTGTTTTTAAATGAAGATTGATAATTATCAATTTATGGTATCTTATTGTTTTTTCTATATTTAAAATAAATGGCTTGTTACACATTTATCAATCATTTTGTAGTCACCTTCACAACGCAAATGATATTAATATGAAGTTAAATGGTAAACAAATGAAATATTCAAGTTTAATATTTTATTTAAAATTTTATACATTATGTCTCACCAATTTTAACCAAAGTTTTTACATTTTTTATAAGTATTTTACACCTGCCCCCCCCAGGAACTCAGTCCTAAATCCGCCTATGCTGCAAACCTCCTAAACTACCAGTCATCTTCATTCAGCATTAAGAATGATTGTTACAAACTTTGTAGCCAAATGGGAAGGTATTCATTTCTAACAGATGAAAACTTCATATATATAAATAAGCATGTAGTATGGCATGTACGCATGATTTATCGTAGTATGAGGTGTGGCCCTCGGGTAAAAAAAGGTTATGTAACACTGGTTTAAACTGCCAAAAACTAGTTTTACACCTTCGAAAAATGTCATAAACCTTAGTTGTTACTCAGAAAAGCAAAAAAAAGTGAGTTTCATATCAAAAGAATTTTTCAGCATACCTTGAAATCTTTTTTTAAATACAGTCGGACCCCGTTTAACAAACCCCTATTTAATGAATTTCGCTATTTAGCGAATTTTTCTTTTTTCCCGACCAAAATGAAGGCAAAAACTCCTATTTACCAAATAATAAACCCCGAATTAACAAATTATTTCAACAGCCGGAATTTTTTTTTTTTTTTTTTTGTTAATTTGAGTTGGGAATTATTGCATTCTTTTCCAAATGATATATCTATCTTGTACGAAGCCGAAAAATACTTTTCTTGGAATCAGCAATATTTGACGGACGAGGAGGCAACCAAAGAATAGCGATTCTGTTGCAGAAAGCGATAATAAAACTCATTAAAGCTGTTACTTTTTCGAATACTTTACATGGAATAGAAACTGAAAAAACATCTTTTGCTGCCGGCTGTAAATGACACAGTATTTTCTTCTTTCCATAAAGTGGAAAGAGAACTATTCGAGTCGAGTATCAAGGAAATTGGCAAAATCTATTGCTCAGCACAAAAAAAGTTTCACCTTAACTAGTGTGTAATTAGTCACGGAATGCTGAATAAAAAGTGTACACATTTTAATTATGGATATTTTTTTACGGTTGCTTATTAGAGCTTTTATACAAATACAAATGTGACGACCAGCAACAGGCTCTGGGCCCAGCTAGGCTGGTCCTTAGTCAATTTATTAGTCCCCAAGGAAGATCAATGACTCTCTTATGGCGCTAGGGCATACCCATCAATCATCGAGTTGAGATGAACAAAAGTCAATAGTTATATTTTTTAGATACTAATATCGAAAAATCTGCAAAAGAACCGCCGAAGCTTCCCAGTTTCGCTAACGTCACCAAAGATAGTATATAAAATTGCGCTTTTAGAAATATCCGCTTGGGAGCCCCAAAACCCTTCCATCCCAAAAATAGCCTATAACGGACTTAAGTTCCAAAAAATATTTCTGTTCGGAACATTTTCACGTTACCCCTATTGTTTTCAAATGTAGCCAAAAATGGGTTTTTGAAAAAATAATGCCAAGAACCTCCTGGAGGAAGGCCGCCAGTTCCCCTACCATAAGCAAAGACAGCCTAAATTTGCGTTTTAAACTTAAATTTCGAAAACTTTTGATGGGAGACGATTGAATCTCCCTCCCTCTAACAATGTAAACAAAGGTAACCAAAAATTACGTGTTTAAAACTTCAGTTTCGGAAAATTTTCGGGAAGAGCGCTGATCCTTCCTAAGCTAAGCTCACCAAAAATAGCTTCAAACTGTTTTCAATTTTGAAAGAATTTTAGGAAAGAACTCCCAACATCACTTTCCCCTGAAATCTCGAAAACGTTCCTAAAATTTCGATATTTGACGTCAATTTTGAAAATTTCTCCATGCATCTTGAATATACCCGACCGAACACAACCAAAGATGAACTAAAACTATTTTTCATACGCCAATTTCGATAATTTTCTCGGAGCAATCCCCCCCTCCCTCTTACGTCTTTCCTCTGATGTCACCGAAGACAGACTATAAAATGCATTATGCGACTAGTACATTTTGGCATCTATTACTTTCTTCAAAGATATAAATTGTTGCTAAGGAGTTTCTCACTATAAAACTTTTCTTCCTTTTTATAAGTTCATCATTGTTCTGTTTTTTTTTTTTTTAATTATAACTTGGGATAGAAATTTGAAGAAAGATTTATATGGACATTGAATATTAGTCAAAATTACTCTTGAGGGGCGGCACATTAGGTCTTTGCACGCGGGCGGCCGACACTCTAGGATCAGAGCGTCTAGGATCAGAGAGCACTCATACTGAGTGGTTGTGCGGGTGTTGACCTTTTACTACTGCCCAGTTTCCAACTCCTTTGGAGCTGGATATTGGCTTGAAGGGGAGAACCAGCAACCTTGATGCTGGAGGAGGTGAGGGTGCAGGTCTGCAACCCACCAACTGGTGAGGATGCATATCTGAAACTCACCGACACTGCAGTAGGGGGGGGGGCAGGGGATACTCATTTATACACAAAAATTCAACAGGTGCAGGCAGGAGAGGAGAGGCTGTTACAAAAGGCAAAAGCCTCTGGGCCAGCCCTTCCTGAAAAGATAGAAACCAAACGTCATCGATCAGAGGTTTCAACTCCTTCCCCTGCACTAACTGCTGCATCTTAAAGAGTAAGGACTGGTCAAGCACAGTCCTATGCTCAAGCAGTGCGTATGTTTAAGATGGCAGTTGTGAGAGAAACCTTCCATTGTGGAGAGGTTATCTCACGATGACATTGAACATATTCAGCTTATCTTTCTAAGTAGGACAGACCTGATTCTCTCTGAGGATCACCTGCCAGAAATGCAATAGGCTTCTTAACAAAAATAGTACTAGGAAGGCTTTTTGTCTTCTTACTAGATTTTACACTTTAAAGCAGCACCTTGCTATAATGGGTGTCAGTAATGATCCAATTTGCAGAGGTTACCTCTTTAAGTAGGAAACTATTACTCACACCCTGTGTGATTGTGAAGTGATTTCTGCTCATAGGTTTGAACACCTTGGTCATCATTTGCTTTAACCATGCAAGATTCATGATATTCCTATTAGGTGTTAGCTGAATTCTGCTTCAGCTACTGGTCTGTTTTAAGACTTCTGTTTGGGGACTAGTACAATAGACCTCTGGTCGCAGTGCTTGGTTCAGTTGAGCCCCCCTTTCATTTCAAAATCCTATATAAAGGTAGAAGAACCTTCTTCGGTTTGTTTGAAATAGATCTATTGATAACCCAAAGCAATGTGTTGACTTAGGTACTTGCAATGCTCCTCTGTTGACTAAACTTGAAGTCCTGATTTATTAAGATACCCAGATCCAAAACATTTTCTGCCTGACTAATGACTGAACCATATAAAACGTATAATATGATCTAAATCCTCTTGAAGCTCTTTTACTTGTTCTTCATTTTTGACAATCTCCATAACTTTTACATCATCAGCAAAACAATTCATGCTTCCAGAAATATTTTTATTGATGTCATTCATGAAAATAATAAACAAAAGAGGCCCTAAAACTGATCCCTGAGGAACCCCGCTTAAAACATCACTCCATTTAGAATGATTTCCCCTCACAACTACTCTTGGCTTCCTTCCAGTGAGCCATTTTCTAACTCAAAGTAAAGATTTTCCTCCTATTTCTATATCAGCTAGTTTGCTGAGAAGAGCAACATGCGGTACCTTGTCAAAAGTTTTTTAGAAAATCAATATAAACAACATCCACACACTTTTTGTTATCTAAAGCTGAGGTAACCTTGTCATAGAAATGCAATAAATTAGTAGCACACGATTTACCTTTCCTGAACCAATACTGCAAACTAGTCAACAGACTATTAGTCTCTAAGAAATTCCTAATCTTAATTTTGATCAAAGTTTCGAAAATCTTAC
Organism: Uloborus diversus; assembly: GCF_026930045.1. Classification (NCBI taxonomy): domain Eukaryota; kingdom Metazoa; phylum Arthropoda; class Arachnida; order Araneae; family Uloboridae; genus Uloborus; species Uloborus diversus. The sequence continues at coordinate 12,529,320 of NC_072736.1, read as the reverse complement.
GAACCACTAATGTCAGACTTGCAGGTCTATAACTCCCAACATTACCTTTAGACCCTTTCTTGAAGAGCAGCGTTATGTTAGCCAGTTTCCAGTCCTCTGGTACTGTCCCCGAGTTATAAGAAGCATTGAAAATATTTTAAATAACATCCACTAATTCCTCTGCACATTCAACTAAAATTTTTGTATAAATATTATCTGGACTCAGAGCTTTAGTTGCTTTAATCTTTTTCAAATGAAATAGAACCTCCTCCCTGGAAAATACAAAATCCTCAAGCTGTATAATGGCTTGTGTCTTGTTACTGTCAAGTGTTGAGATACAGTTACCATTAAACAAACTGGAAAAAAAATTATTTAGAACATTTGCAATATCCCTATCGTTTTGGATTAAATTTTTATGTTCATCAACCAATGGCCCAATTTGACTGTTTCGAGCTTTCCCAGAATTAGCGTAAGCAAAAAGCCTTTTAGGGTTCCCATCAATGTCCATCTGATAGCCTTGCTCCAATTCCCTTTTCTGAATCCGTACCAAATATACATCCGTTTTGATAAGGTAAGTGCAATTAAAAAAATAATAATAAATCACACCCCGATATTACGAATAACTGAATCTTACTACTATTATATATGCGAAAGTTTGTCTGTATGGATGTATGGATGTATGTATGGATGTTTGTTACTCTTTCACGCAAAAACTACTGAACGGATTTTGATGAAACTTTACAATAATATAGCTTATGCATCAGAATAACTCATAGGGTAGTTTTCGTCCCGTTATGGGGGGCAAAACCCCCCTTAGGGGAGCAATAAAATACAATTTTCGTATAAATTCTTTAATATAGGGATGAAAAAATACTTGCACATATTTACATTATATGTCCATCGAAAGCTCTGATTTTTCTGCTGAAGATGGCACTTATTCGAAATTTCTAAGTAGAATAAAAAACGAGTTATGAGCTTTTTAGTTCCATGTTCGAAGGCTTTCCTAAACTCAATACAGTATTTAGTGTATCATCTCAACTCCCTGTCGATAGCGACTATTGTTGTATTGTTGGCTATCTTTGCTTTTCGTGACTGTTCAAGGCTTTTCTCGAGTCAAATCTTGAAGTAAGATTTTTGCACAAGATTGGCTAATAATACATGATTTGGCTGATCATTTTCCATTTAAACGGAACTTTAATGTAATTAATGGTTTTTATTATTATTTATGCTGATTGAACACTTACTCATTATCCAATCAACCAGCAGATCGCCAAAAGTTTTGCAGAAATATTTCCGTAGCTGATGCATTTGGCAGTTTTTTTCAATGTCGCTGTTTTTGAAGCCGAAGACTATGTCATAATGTTCCTCAGTTTTCACCATGTAAACAAAATATCGCCAATCAAAAAATCTTTAAAAAACTTTTTTTACTGTGTTAAATAATCCAGCAACTAAGTTAGGCAAATCCATAAACAGTACAAAAACTTCCATTAATTTTTCCTTTTTGCACAATTTCAAACAATCGCCAAATTTTACTACTTATTTTGGAAACATTTCGAATGAAACTCTTTAGCTCCATTTTATGGTGACCAAAAGTATCTCAGCACCTGGCGATAATATCTTTGTAACGAAAATTAATATATCGTTTTTACAAAGTAAGGAAAGAAGGAGGGAGCATCATCGAAGGTATCCCAAAACGATTCCCTCAAATTTGGTAAAATCACACCAAGAGCCCACAATGATTGAAATTTCCCAAAATAACTAAAGCAAGTATAAGGGGATAACGAGCAACGTCAATAGCAATACAGATAAGGTTTTAGACTCCATGTCAAAAAAAAGTATCAACAGATTAATCTTTTTTAAACATGAGAAGAATAATTTCATGTTTTGGAAATTTGTATATGCTTAAATATAGTGCTTTCGTTTCTAAATCAATACTATTTTGTTCTTTATACTTATTGCTATTTTACTTTTATGAGTAAGGAAGAAACTCTACTTTTAATCATGTCAAAAAGATGTGTTTTAAATTCTTTCACTTAAAACAGAAAAAAAAAAGCAAGTAACGATTTTTTCTCATAATTATTACTGACCCAGGCAACGGCGGGTATTTTTGCTAGTCTAACATAAAGTTTCAGTCCCGATGAATTCGTTAAATTGGGGTCCGACTGTATCATTAATCAGGCCCATCATTTGGGGGTCAGTAGGGGCAATTGACCCTGCCTGGCGTTGAAAAATCAAGTGTTTCCAATTTCTATACATGTGGGTGTGGTTTTTCAATACAACATGCATTATCGAAACCTCTTTGATCCCCATCTCGGAAAAATTTGAAATGATGGGTCTGTCATTCATGCATTAAAAATGAATTATCAAAATTTAAACATTTGAATGAAGAAAATTTATGAAAAAGGAAGAGGAGTGACTATCTGATCAATGGTGCCTGTTCAATATTTTATGGTATGTTTTTTTCTCTTATGTCAACAAAATTTATTTTATCATTTATAGGTGCCAGACTTTTGTGATCAAATCAAGTCTTCTGTCTTAAATGAATCATCTGCTGCAACACTTTTAAATGCAATACTTTCTTTTGAAAAACAGATTAGCTTGGCAACTGCTAGTGTCATTGTACAGAATTTTGTTTATCCTAAGGTAGATTTTTTTTAAATGAATTAATTTGATTTTTATATAGATTTGCATAAGTTGAAATTATTATATTCACTCATTGTGTTTTAAAAATAGTTTTAATTTAAGTTTATTTTTTATTTTTTTTACTTTACTGAAATCCAATATTAAAAAAATTGAATGTTTTCAAATTTAGATTTCTGAAAATGAAAAAACGAATTCTCGTACATTTTCAACATCTATTTTGAAATTTACTGAAGCTTACCCAAAGACTGGAATAGATGAAGTGCTCATACCTTGCTTGAGGAAAGAAACATTAGGTAATATTAAAAAAAAAAAAGCTATAATATTGAAAGCAAGATGCCAAGTTAAAATTGCATCAATGTATTTCAGGGTTGCAAGGAACTCTTTTTTCCCCATACATAATTTTTGTTGTATACTTAGTGCTTTATTATGTTACTTCTCATATGACAGTTCACACATAGAGTTTTTAACTACTAAAGAATTTATGACTCATTCTTTTGTTATAAATCTAGTTTTACATTCAATAAAAAAATAATAAAATAAAAATTAGGGGGGGGGGGGGTTCAACTTTGGATGTTGAACTAGATGAGAGGGGTAAAGCTTAAATGTCAAGTTTTCTGCCGTGAAGGCCGAAAGTATTCTTGATGGTTTTCTTTTGCAAAAATTATGGACACCTTAAAAATTCATGCAAAAACATTTCAAAAACTATTTAATCATTAAAGATATTTACCAACATAAGCATGCACTGTGTTTCAGTTAGTTGAAACATCAATCCAATGGATATCATTTCATTGTATTATCGAACACAAATCTGTTTCCAGTTCTGTATGTAGGCAATCCTTTCCTATGCCGGCTGATGAGTGCTAATAAGCACGAAACTGCAGTCCTCGGCTGGAAATGACTGAGCTGGCGGTGTATTTCATGTATTTCACAAATCTGTCCCTCCACAAATCATTGCACTACAAATTCCTCTCCATGTACATGAAAAAGTTATTATTTTTAAAATTAAATTTTACATTATACAGTATGTTTTTAGACATAATGAAAAAGGCTGTAATTTTTTCTTGATTAAATTGTATCTGATTTTTGTGTTATGCATTTCCCTTAACAAAACATGCAAAACCAATTATAACCTATCTTTCTTTTCTTTTAAAAATGCATTGCACTCATACACATTCAACATTTTTATACGGATTTAATTATTGATGTGAGCAGGGAGCAGTATCGCATATTAATCAACTATTGTTTATTTTCCCTTTTTAGGTACTTTTGAATCTGAAATCTTGTTTGAAATGGTAAAAACAAGTTTGCCTGATGAATATACAGCATACTGCATAAAGTAATTTTTTCTTTCAATTGTATATTTTATGCTGCATATTTTTGACTTAATATTGATTCATATTTTAACTAGTTTCAAGATGAAAGTTGTTTTTCAGTAGAATGTCTTATTAACATTATTAAACTGTTTTTGAACTCTTTCTAAGACAATACTTAAGGAATAATGCAGCGACATTTTATTGCTATATATTTGAAACTTTGCTGTTATACAGCTTGTTCTCCTCTATTTTCGTAACTGTTAGTCCTAGATACATACATCTGGCTGCAAAAATGGACAAAATTAGAGTTAAGATATAAAAAATTTGAAGCAAAAAATATAAAATCTAAGGTTTGATTTGGCCCCCAAGATCCTGAATTTTTTTTTAGAAAAATCACGAGCCTAAGAACACAATAATCACAAAAAGAAAAAGAAACATCATGTTCACATGATCAAAATTCAAGGAGATATTAAAGTTCAAAATTAATGTTAATTTGTTATATGTATTAAGGCGCTATATGGCCCCTAAAAGTCAAGAGTGTGCAGTGGTTTAAGTCACCAAATGTATTGTTTCATATCTCCATAGCTCGGTCAATAATACTGTTTGTACTGTCTTTTTTTTGCCCTTGTTATTATTGTTTCTCAATGTTCATGATTTTTCAAAATGTAACTTTAGGGATTTGGAGGCCTTATAAAAAGTTAGATTTTGTAATTTTTTAATAAGTTTTTGATCGCTTTAAACCTTTAATATCTTGAGTCTACATCTTATTTTGACCATTTTTGCAATTGGAAGTATGTATCTAGGACTAGCGGTTAACAAAATAGACGTCCTGCAGGTTAAGCAGGAACATATTGTATATATTTCATCTATAACATATTACACATTCATGAATCTTTCTTGATCAAGTTTTTGAAATGCGTTAAATCTCAAATTTGAATTAAAGTGAACTGCAAAGTTGTCAAAGATGCAAAATGCTAAGTAAGTAATTGAAAAAAATATTAATGACATTTTCGTTAGCTTGTACAGGATTTGTGACATCACTATATTAGTTGAAAGTAGAGACGTACTTGGCCAAATTTTGGTCAGGTACTCGGCCATTACCGAGTTGTTGTAAAAAATTGAATATTGCTCAAAGCAGATTTTACAATTAATAAAAAAGTGCAAGCATATAATATACTGCAATCATTTAGAATTCAAATTTAAATTTTTAAAATAATGAAGTTTGTTATGCTTCAATGGAGTAAATCTTTTATTTTAATTCCCAAAATTTAATGAAACTTATTAATGGATTTTTGTCACAAACAAAATTATTTATAAGAGTATAAAGATACCTTTTCTTCAAAAATAAAACAAGGTTAAAAGCACAAATGTGCAGGAACACTGAGACATGTGTTTTGGCATTACTAGGAATGCTTTTTTCAATGCACAAAATGTGAGCTTATGGATTTAAAGACATCCGACGAAAGTCGGATTTTTTTACATTCACTAACTCATATTTTATTCACTGAAAAAGACATTCCTTGTAATGCAGAAGCAAATGTCTGCAGTGCTCCTGCACATTTGTGCTTTTAACGTTGCTTCATTTACTTTTAAAAATTAATTATCTTTGGCGGACTAAAAGTATGTAGATTGATATAATTTGTTTTAATTCCAAATTGATTAATCCTACCTTTAATTTTTTTGTTAATTTTTAATTTAGAAAATAATTATTTGTAAAAATTATTGACACAAACAAAATCTTTTAAATAATGCATAATTAAATTTCAGCTGTAATTTTGTTTTAAAAACTATTATTTGGAGGTCTATACTACTATTCCAATGAGTTCAAAATTCGTCATGTATGTGTCGGTGGTTCTTCTTAAAACATAATTGAAACTCGGTACTCGGCCGAGTAGTGAAAGGCCGAGTACTCAGTCAAAGTGCTACTCGGTACGTCTCTAGTTGGAAACTATAGAACAGCTCTAAATCATTAAAGATAATTCAAATTTTATACAGTATAGTCATAGATATACGAAGAATTACAGACTATATATCAACAATAGCAGTTTGTAAAACTTTTGAAGCTGGTAGAATGTAAAATTGGTTTTTTATTCAATGTGGTTTTTTTTTTTTAAATTGAGTTTCACAAACTGCCAGGTTAGAGAATGCCTAGTATGCACACTGCTATTAACTATCTTTATTAAACATATTTATATTTAAACAACGTTTGTAGATTTGTTGTATTGTATATGAGTACCTTTTTCTTTTACAGAAATTAATTTGATGTAATAATAAGCTTTAAAACCAAGTAAAACAAGTTGAGTCAAACAAGTGCTGTGGCAATGTTCATACATTTCAAAAAAAGAACCCCCAACCAGTTTTTATGCTTGATATTTTAAAATTATATTTTAGGATTGAAATTTTTTTGAAAAGAGAGAGAGAGAGAGCCTTTTTTTTTGTAGGTGTGGAAATACCTGTCTCTAAAACACCCTGATTTGTATGTTGGTTTTTAAAATAGAACGACCCACTTAGAAACCAGAAGGCTGGATCTTCCCTTGGGGCAGTGATTAATATTTGCAATAAAAGAAATCAAATCAATGAAATTAAATAATTAATAGCAATCAACAGTTTTTGTGTGAGAACTCTGAAGAATTTATTTTTCATTTTGTTCATTCAATATCTCATTAATTCTTAATTTCTTTCTATTTCCTAGAGCTGTTTTAGATCAGGCAATGCATTCTGAAAACATGTTTGAAATTCTCAAATGCCTTGTAGAGAGGAAGGTAAGTTGTGTGTGTGTGGGGGGGGGGGGTCAATAAAACTTGATTAAAATGCAATTCCTAATCTTCAGAGCAGTGTGTAACATCTTTTATTTTTCTTCAGGTGCAGCATGATCAAAATCTACACGACTTATTGTCAAAAAAACTGAATGACCTTTCTTCTGTGTGCTCCAATAATTTGAAATTCACTAAGTTGCTCACCAGCACCCTCACTGTATATGGATCTATGGTAACAAAAACTTAGTTTAAACAACTGAACTGAGCAATCTTATATCAAAAGTTTATTTTTTTATGAACTTTTTTTTCAGGGTTCTTCTGGAAAATAAGTTTTTTATAGCCCATAAAAAATGAAATAAAAAATAATTAGATTAAAGGATCAGCAATATGTCCTCTATTTTTTAATGTAAGAACCACCAAAATTGTAACACTTATCATACTATTGGATAAGTACTTGTAGTCCAATTTCATAGAAGTCTGCAGCCTGGTAATGGAGCAATTGTGTCACCATTGTCCACCTGTATGCGGAAAATTGCACCAAAGACCAAAAATCTGCAGCAGAAGTATCAGCATTTGGTATTTGACCATCCACCCTATACGCCCAATCTTGCTTCTTGTAACTTCTTCCTGAAAAAAATTCTGTCTGGCTTGGAGATGGGAATGGCAAGGGCGGATCCAGAAACGTTCCAAGGAGGGGGCGGTAGATTTTTTAACTTACCTCTTACTACATATCTGGTTTGTTCATGCGGGGGGGGGGGGGGGGGGCATTTTATCCTATAGCGTTTTATATAAACAACTATACAGAGATTTAGCCAAGGAAGATCCTGAACTTCTTCTGTTTAAATAGTTATTCTAAAACTTCAATTAGAAATATAGTAATTCTAAAAGAAAAATAGTAATTCTAAAACTTCTTTCAGAACTTCAATTTCGGGAGAATTTTTTGAAACCCACTTCCCTTAGCATCAAAGTTCGTCTAATATTGCGCTTTTTAGAACTTCAATTTCGAAAAATCACCAAAGGAAAGTCACTGAACCCCGTTATTTCCAGCTAAAACACTATTTGGATTTGTTAAATCAAATTTTGGGAAACGCCTGGGGGAGGGGAGGAGTGACCTCCAGACTCCTCCTCCTAATAATGCCCAAAATAGTCTTAAATTGTCATTTTGAAGATGGCCTACAATTGCATTTCAGGACTTAAATTCTAAAAATTACCGGTGCATGGTCCCTCAGTATCAGTCCTTGGGGAATGGCTAGAAAAAACTTTTCGGGAAAAGAGCCAGTTCTCTTTTCCCCTCCCCCTTTTTCCACAAGTCCTCTTGCATTGGGAAAAGCATTTCTTGAAACACCAAACACATGCCTGTTGTTTCTTTTAATATTGTATTTTTATCATTCAGTTTTTAGCACAAAGATATTTTTCTTGATATGTGCATGTTTTTTCAATGGGAAAGACATATTTTGCTGTTTTTCTATGTGTATTACTTCTTTGAGGATATTCAAGTTTTAAATACTTAACATATCTCTCTATGTATATATGAATGGATGTTGCTACTCGGCCGAAAATTTCAATTTGTTCTTATTAGTCCTGAAAAAGTTTATAGCCAGTTTTGCAAAAATTCAATTGGTAGTTCCTTTTTTATTCTAATTTAGGACACAATTTTCACATGAATTCTGTAATATGGTGGGGGGGGGGGGGAATCGCACATGTTCAAGTTATGTCCATTAAAAGCTCTGAGTTTTCTGCTGGAATTGCTTTTCTGTTAGAAAATGCCAATCTGTTCAGTTATTTTCCATTTTAATGGAACTTTAATGCAATCAATGTTTTTTATTTATTTGTGCTAATTGGACACTTACTTACTCATTATCCAATCTACCAGCAAAGAATCTCACCTAACTTTTTGCAGAAAGATTTCAGTGGCTAATTTTTTTCAACTGTCCCTGTTTTTGAAGCCAAAGACTATGTCGTAATATTTCACAGCTTTCACCATGTAACCAATATATCGTCATTAAAAGAATCTTTATAATTTTTGTTAATATGTAAAATAAACCGCCAACTAAATTAGACAAATCTATGAACATCAATTTGTCTTTAAGCACACTTCAAACAATCACCAAATTTTATTACTTATTTTGGAAACATTTCGGCTGAAAATATTTTTAGCTTCATTTTATGGTCACCAAAAGTATCTCAGCATTTAGCGACTATCTTTTTGATGAAAATTAGTAAAAATTTAAGGAGGGGGAGCATTATCCAAGGTATCTCAAAAGGATTACTGCAAATTTGATGACATTTTAAAACGCACCAAGAACCTACAATAAATGAAATTTCACAAAATAACTAAAGCAAGCAAGGGGGATTATGGGCAGCTACATTTTTTTTTAACAGTTTGTACTTCAATAGCCATATAGAGAAGGTTCAAGACAATGTATAAAAAAAAAAAAAGCAGTAACAGATAAATCTTTTTAAACAAGTGCAGTTTAAATTCATAATTTTGTATATGGCGTAAATGTAACGCTTTCGTTTCTAAATGAATACTGTTTTGTTCTATATACTTATTGCTATTTTAGTTTTATGGGTAAGGAAAAAGCTTGATTTTTAAACACTTCAAAGCGTTGTTTTGAATTCTTTCAATTAAAACAGAAAACAAATGAAAATTGCTTCTCACAATTATTACTGACCCAGGCAAAGCGAGGTATTTTTGCTAGTACAGTATAACCTTGATTTAACGATTTCCCTCATTTAGCGATTCATTTCACTGGTCCGTATAAAACTGCACTAAATGTATATGCTCCTCGATTTAACAATAACTTTTCTAGCCCCTTGACAATCGTTGATTCAGGGTTATACTGTATTGGATAAATTTGTAGCACTTCTTGAATTAAGAATTGACATGATATTAACATATGATACACCAAGAATCTTGTCACTATTTTTTTTTAAACAGCTTAGAATTAACCTATTGTAGCTTCTTATTTTTAAAAGTTGTCAAATGTTTATTTTTAAAGAAATTTTTTAAAGTGGTATTCATGTTTAAAAGTGCCACAATGACTTGTCAACATTCTTTTTTCCCCCTCCAGCTTACAGAAGAACAGATTTCGATGTATGATGAAGCAGTGAAAAACAACAAAACACTTGCAAAAAAAGCAGCAGAAAATGTATTGAAGAAACTGAAGTCAAATTTAGAGCTGTAATATTTACATTTTGTCATTTTAATGAAACATTAGCATGAAACAATTTTGCTTAAAAATCTTATAGTAAATAAGCAAAATTTTTTAGTAAAAAGCAACAAAACATGAAATGCATGAAAATGATAACTTAATGATTTTAAAAAAATTACAAGATAAGTCAAACAGGTTAAGCTTTTAATGACATAGTATCAATGTTTTCAAGATATATAGATAATATGAATATGAATCTAGGATGAGTTCACTAGCAAATTTGTTTGGACTTTTTCAAACTGGTACAGCTTCAGCAGCAGCAGCTTGCTTTTCATCATCTGTTTCCATCTTATCTACATGTCCGTTTTCTGTACTGACTTTTTCTGCATTTGATTCAGGATCCTACAAGAACAAATAGAATGCAAAATTATTGAACATTAACTATTAACTGTTACAGGAAATTTTGTAATTATTAAACTGGATGAGAGAACTAACCAAAGATTACTAAGTGGCGGCTGGTCTAGCCATTTTTATTCATCTATGAGTACATTTGTAATGCATAAGGCACAAATGAGAACAGTTAGTTTCTGGAAAGGAATATACAGTAAAACCCCTCTAATCCGGAAACTAACGGGACAAATTTTTTTTGTCCGCAATAGAGAGGTGTCTGCAGAACAGGGGTTTAATGATGTTATTTGCATTGGAACTGGGGAATTAAAAATTGTCCGCATAAGGGGGGTGTCCGTTAGGAGGGGTTTTACCGTATATATATCAAACATGTTTAATATGAACAAATGATAAGAAATCAATTACAGTTTAACCTCGATTATCTGCAGCTGACATATTTGCTGGCTTTCACTTTCGATTTTTTTTTTCTGAAGATGGTTAACTGAAAGTTGATAAATGCCCCCCATTTTAACTTAAATGCAAAATCTATTTCTCAATATTTTTCTTTTTCTTTCTTTCCCTCCCTTTCAATGATAAACTTTTCATGGCAAAACCTGACTTTTAGATCTATACTAGTGTGCATAAAGGGGTGACCAGATCAGTTTTGTTTGAAAAAATTATCCTTTCCTACATTTTTTTTTGTGTAACCTAGCTTAATCTGTTTCACTTAATCTGTTGGCATGATTTGCTTGCATGTGAGTAATATGTTTGCAATATTGAGCAAATTAAAAAAAAAAGCTTTTATATAATTTTTTTAAAATTAGTTAATGCTTTTAAAATTTGCATATTCAGTTCTTGTGCCACCTTATTCCACGGATTATCGAGAGTTTACTGTACTTTCCATTTGAGCACAATAAATAATCAAATTCTGAAGATGAGACACAATTTGAACATGCTTATTCCTCCATAACATTCAACTTTGACATACAGTACCCACAATTTCAAAATCTTTAAATCCGTAACTGTTTTTCTTTAAGTAGTTTTGTTAACATTTAGCAATTTCTTGTTGAAACACTGCTTTCGGTTCAGATTTTATACAAACTTTTTTTTATGCTAGGCGTTTTGCGTAAATAAGCATTTTGCTGTAATTGTGCAACAATCTTTTAACATCTGCTTTGGTTTGTGATAACTTTTTTTTTCTTCTCAGAAATATGCATTACAAAGCCTATTGAACAGAAGTACAAAATTATTTTTAGTAAGAATATGGTTTATTTATTGCATTGATCGGCACATTGCATAACAAAGAGTAACATCTGCAGACTATATGCAGGGAACTGCAGTATTGGAGCATACTTTCACTCTGATTAAACAAAAAAATTCAGCACCAACATTAGCAAAACTAGGATAAAATGGAAAAATGCGCACAACAGGCAAGTTTTCATTATTTTTTGAGTCAGAATCCGAGATCTGGAAAATTCGGAAAAGTTGCGGTTCCAAGCATTCCAGATTAGAGGTCCCAACTACTCTAACTAATTACGCAGAGATGTTCCCATCAATTTTTCTGAGGTTTTATTCCCAGTATTCAACTATGCACAATATGTGTATGTTTCATAAACATAATATAATATGAAAATTTTTGAAACTTGAGGGTATACGCTGTATGTCTAAAAAATGTTTGAGAGTATAGACTATACATGGAGTATATCCTATGGGCATATCCCTGTAATTAAGAGTCATAAGTCAGAATTCTTCAGTTCTAAATTAAAATATGATCTTAAAGCTATAAATAGCAAGCAAATTTAAAGAAAGCAATTCACATTAACCTATTATCTTACCTGACAACCTTCTTCAGCCATTTTTTTGAAAATAGCTTGGTACATTTTCTTTTCTTTAGCAAGTTGTTTTTTAATGTTCTCATTACAAACATATAGGTTCTTTTGTGCAGCTTTATTAGATGAGTCAACATTTAGAACTTCAGTAAAAACTTCTTTAGCAGCTTCATCATCCTTTAAAGCCATATATGCCTGTTAAAGAAAATTCTATCACTTTTAAATTTCAACATTTAAACTTTTTTCTTTTTTGTTAGACAAAAGACGCAGGATTATTAATGTTCACTGTTTTACGATCCCTTTATTATAAAAATAAATTTAAATTCAATTTAATTTCCCCCCTGCTTTTTTTGTGCTTTTTAAATTGTTTATTACCTATATATACAGTCGATTCGCAAAACTCTAATATTACCATAACACGTTTTTATCAAGTCCTGATCCCTTTGTCTTTAATTTCCATGCGAATTATTCTCAATATCTCGAAGTTAACTACCTCTAACTCGAGGTTTTTTTTAAAGATGACTCTAAATTTATTTTAAAAGAACAAAAAAAAAAATGAAAAAATAACAGAAACAAGCTACTATAAGAGAAAAATTAATTCACCTTACTTACAATTCCTGCACAATAGATGTCTAAAACAAGAAAAACACCTGTTGAGTCAATGTGCGATCAAGGAGTTACACATGCGGAAATTAGCTTGTTTTCTTTTGTTGTACTGTACTGTTTACACTTAGACATGTTGCTGGACTATGAATTTGCTTTTAAGCTGTGAAGTTCTCAAGATTGTACCTTTATTCAAAGGTTGACCTAAGTTAAGATACGTTCCCTTTCATTCTTTAGTTCGATCATTTGCTGATAAGTACCTGAGAGAAAGAGCGAGTTTTCTTTACTATTAAACATGTCTAAGTGATAGCTAAAAACCTTGGATTTAGAAAGTAATCTTATTTATGACATTGAAAGGAATCCAACAATGGAAAAGAAAAATACTGCATTAAAATATGATATACCTCTAAATACTCTGTCAATGATATTAAAAGAAAAACTTCTAAAGTGGTAGAATCCAAATTTGAAACAAATGAAAATGTGCACCTTTCCTGAAGTAGAAACAGCTCTATTCAAGTGGTTCCGGCAGTTTCGAAATCAAGGCCATGCTTTTGATTTTTTTCCTTGAAATATTTGATTAAACAGTGCATATTGTGCTTAAAAATTTATGTTCTGTAATTTTGTCTGTCATATGTAAATATTTGATGGTTTTTAATATTGAAATGTCCGAAACCAAAACTAGCGGTAAGTCGAAGTTTTTCGTCGGCACCCTTAAATTCGAGTTATTCTGAAATGACTGTATAAATAAAAAAAATGTTATTTTAGATAATTTATAATACTCTACTACAACTAAATATTAATTTTTACTGTTCTATATATATTTTTAAATGTGTTATCAGTTTCCTTAATTCTACTTATTAAGCTCCAATCTCATTTATCTGCAATACATAAAAGACTGATGTAGAAACAAGTGCTTTTGCAATAATAAAAAAAAAAGAAAGAAATCTTAAATATTATTGCAAAAACTATACCTGTCCTTTCCTAAAGAGCCCTTTAACACTTTTGGAATCTATTTCCAATGCTTTATCACAATTCTCTATGACTTCTTGGTGATTTCCTAGTTTTAAGAAACATGCAGCTAGATTAAGATATCCTGCCAGCAGTAGAGCTTGTTTCTTATCCTTTTGATCTCCCGTCAATTCAGACTCATTTTGGAGATAATCAACAATTTTTTTATACTTTTTTGAAGCCATTTCATATTTTTCATTCTACAAAAAAAGAAAAAAGGAAATATTAAAAAAATTACACATAATTCAACACATTTCAAAATCACATAATTCAACACATCAAAGCAAAGTTTCTAGTTTCAAATTACCTCCTGGTAAAAATTAAAGCATATTTGTTAACCGACTTCAAAAAGGAGGCGGTTATCAGTTCATACTGCATGTATGTTTTTTTTGTTTGTCCACTCACAGCGTCTCACCTAGTAAACAGATTTTGACAGTTCTTTTTTTAATGGATAGGGGATGGCTCAACTTAGGTCCCATCACATTATTTGACCATATTTGTTCGTTAGAAAAAAGTTAAGGTCAAAAAACAGTAAATTTCATGCAATTTCCCTATTAAATGATTAAATATAAAACCCATTGTTACAAAAAGTTAGTGCCATACAACAGTAATATTAATAGTAATTGTAGTAATATTTTTGACTGAAGGCTTCTCTGAAGCAAGCATCAAGTTTCTTCAGTGTCATTGCTCTATAGTGGGGGTAAACCTAACCTGGAAGCGAGATAATGCAGTGATTAGGATCTGCTTAGCCTTCATAATGCTACCAGGTTAGGTTTGTCTGAAGTATAGTATAGTAGTCTAGAAAAGTAGTCTAAAAATACTATAGTAGTATTTTTATCATCATCATCTATGCCAATAACAGATGATCTGGGTTAAGTAAGAAGATACAGGATTGCATCACAAGCAACTTGTATACTGTGAAATGTAAATCAGTTAGGGAAAAATAATATTTAAATGGTTATAATTAAATTAACACACAAATGAATTTTAGAGATAAACAAAAAAAAATTAATTAAAAAATTAATTTGAATTTTGACATCTTGAATTCAAATTATGTTTTTCGCGATCAAGAGTGTGTGTATGTAGGCGTGTGTGTTTGTGTGTGGGGGTATGTGTGTTTGTGTGTAGGGGAATGTGTATGTGTGTGTGTAGGCATGTGTGTTTGTGTCTGTGTGCTGGCATAAGTGTGTGGGTAGTTGTGTGTATGAATGTGTGTGGGGGGTATGTGTATGTGTGTGTAGGTATATGTCTGTGTGCAGGCATGAATGTGTGGGTAGTGTGTATGTGTAGGTGTCTATGTATGCATGTGTTTGTGTGTGTAGGTGTATGTGTGTGTGTGCATGTAGGACATGGATGCAACCTGGAGACGTCTTTGGCTGTAGGAGCAGCATCGTGAGGAGCCCGTCGACGGTGATGGTGCGGAGGGGGGCAGTGGGAAAATAAAATGATAGGACATCAAAAACAGTCAAGTGAGAAAAATAAGCAATCGTGATTGCTCAAAAAAAAAAAAAAAAACCTTCAAAATTGCTCTAAAAAGTGAAAACTAATTTTATTCTTTGAACACCATCGATAATACTTTTAAACATAATTTTTGAAGTTAGTGCAAAAACGATAGATAAAATCATTCACAGTCATAACTCAACTACAACTACAAATTTAATCAGGCCCAGTTTCTTCACTACCACATACATTAAGCATTGATAACAGCATATTTGAGTAACAATATAAATGTTTCGTTCTTAACTTTGGATGATTTTCTGAAAAAAATATGAATGAAGCATGGTTACACTGGATTTTGCTTTTGCACTAACTTCACCGAAATTTGACTTGTCGTCTGATAAAGGAATTGCCGATCACATATTAATCCGATTGTTTCTATACCATTGTTATTTGTATTTACATGCATACACCATTTTTTTTTGCACTTTAGTGTATAAAGTAGTGAGAAATAAGAAAAAAGTTGTTACAGGACAAAGTTAAGAAGTTGAAAGGATATTTTCATCATTAGAAATTAATAAAAACATCCAATTCATTGTTATAAAAAAAGGTTCAAAATGTCAACCATTTTCTGTGTAAATAATTTTTATAATAAGTATTTATTGCCGTAATAACAAATAATAGAAAGGGCAATGATTTTATATTCAGGTGTAACAACTTTTCTCCACTTAGATAAAAATTATTAGCATTACATATCTTTTTATTTTAGTGCAGATTTGCATGCATATTTCAATGGTTTTTGAGTCATATAATCTGGGCTCCAGGTGTAGTATTTTGAAAATAAACATATTTTTATTTTCAAGAACAAATATTTGCACCCTCCTCTGGGGTACTACACTGTTTGACATAAATATTTTTATATAAAAAATATATTTTTCAAAAGTAAATAAATATAAATAGGTCACCTTAAAATAACTTGTTCCTTTGTTTTTTGCCATTTCTGATTGCTCAAGTTTTTCTTCTGATGTCATGTTCCAAGATTCCTTTTCCTAAGGAGCAAAATACTAAGTTATTATTCTCATACTCATTACGGCATATATCTGTTAAAATCCATACTCAGGAAAACTCATGACTATACACAATTAAAACATATTTAATCATGTCTATTTATTTATTTAATAAAACATTTAAAAAAATCATTTTATTCTTAACAAGTTAAAATTAAGAATAAGATATTTTAACTCAGCATTAGTAAATTTACTAATTCAAGCAGTCTGACATGGAAGATTATCCATATAGCAAACAAGACATAAAATTCTATCTTTTTTCTGAACTTAAATATATGCTGAAATTCCTCTAAAAATTTTAAGATTGTTTTGATCATGATTACATCGTGCAGCTAAGAGCTAGAGTGAAAGCTGTAAATTCAATAATAACATAGAATCTGAAATAAGAATCAAACCCAAGCACACTCCATGAACTAACACAGACGCATTTGTGAACTCTAATTTCATATCGTGCTGAGCAGTGTTTGTGATGCAGTTTCCTTCAAGTTCTTCTAAGCAAGATAGGTGCAAGTACTTATTTTTAGATAAGTGTCAAAATTAACATAAAATAGTTTTTACACTAGGTATGCTTTTATTTTGAAACATACAAAACATTCAGAATTCGTACAAAATAAGCAATTTCTTTTATGATCGTATGATCCAATAAACTTGGTGCATCATACGGAATATTCCGACCTTATATAATATTCCGACAAGCAAGGCCACTGGCGCTGTGGCAGAATTTTATTTTACTTTCTGCGACAAATTTTCTGGACATTCTTTCTTTCTGCAAGAATGCTCCGTGAAGTGAAAAATGAACTAATGGACAAACTTGAGTGCAGTTCATTTCAAAAGTGAAAAATTTATTTATTTAACGAATTTCACACAACTTCTTGTTTAGGTAAATTCATTTATACAAAAACGAAAAGCATTAAAGCTCAGTATCAGGGCTTCCAACGGATTTTCAGCTCTGGGGGAAAAAAAGGGGTCACTTCTTTCAGGGGAAAAAAGTGACCTTCAGCTAAATCTATATGGTAAAAAATATTAACACCACGGTAACAGCAATTGGTAAGTGGAGAAAAAAATCAAATCTAACCAAAAGCAATGTAAATTATTATGCTAATTTATGTAATGATAGTGTAAATTATGTTATAGCAGGGGATGATTGTTTTAACAGAGATGCCACTCTCATATTTGAGTTTCCAGTCTTAATCTCTTAGCACTTACTTATCTGTAGTTCTCAATACCAGAAAAATACAGATGCAACATCTATTCAATACTCAAAGAAATAAGATCCGAAGAAAAAATAATTTTAAATTAAAATATTACAGTTCGGTGCCCCCCCCCCCCAAAAAAAACATGCATGTGATTAAAAAAAATAAAGGATCACCCCTCCTCCTCCCACAAAAAAAAACCCTAAATTAAAATATACATTTTGCACAACTAAAACTAAGTATCCCCCTCCCCCCAAAGGAAAATGAATTTAATTAAAACATGGATTACAGTTTGAAAAAAAAAAAAAACTAAAACATGCATGTGATTTGGAGAAAAAAAATAAATAAATGGCACCCTCCCATCAAAAACTGATATATGCAATACACAAGATTATAAACAAAGTATCCCCCTCTCCCCAAAAGGAAAATAAATTTAATTAAAAAACACATTTTAGTCGGAACAAATTGAATTCAACCACCCCCTAGAAGAAAATAGGATTTTATTAAAAAACTAAAGCAAAAAAGAAATCCCACCCAGGGATTGATCCTCCCCCCTTAAAGGCAAGGGCGCACCCCCTTCAATATCGCGGAACCCCCGCCCCCCAATGAAAAATACCTCTCAAAACAACTCCCCCCTTACGAATTTTAATGTCTCAGTATGCGACATGACCTCCCCCCGCCCGAGGTGGGCTCCCCTGCCCTCTCCCTCGTGAAAAAAAAAAGAATTTAAAACAAGTACTGGAGCAAACAAGTTCCTTCGTATGGAAACCCATACTAAATAATTTAATTAGAATATGCATTTAGAAAAAAAATCTAACTTCTTCAAAGAGAAAGGTTTTCATTCATGTAAACACCCCTATCTGAATAACGATTGGTCAGCTCAAAAGAAAACAATTTATCAAGTATTCCATCTGTTTTCTGTTGCTGCAACTTGCGACACCGCAAATAAGCAATTTTTAAGGACTTAAATTAATTTTTCAACAGAGGTGAAAAAAAAGCAAGTCGACACAAGTCACAAGTCTTTCACACAAACAACAAACATGTGCGTTGCCAGCCACTCTTCTTTGATCAATATACAGGGTAGCTTTAAAATCGCTCCACGTGGCGAGAAGTTCTGGTTAGAACTGGTTTTAATCCCTGCGATACCTCCCGATCTCCGATGTTGCAGACTACCACAGTCATCAATGATCGCTCGATTTGGCACTCGCCAAAGTTTTTTTTTTTTTTTTGTAAAATGTCGCAATTATTTTATTTTCGTGGGAAATCAGCCCTTTTCCTTAATTCATAGTTCAGTTACATTTTTTATCGTGAAACAGCTATCCTTTGATATTGTTCTGCAGAATGATTTGATTGCTGACCTTTTTTCCCCTATCCCTTTTTTCCCTCCTAGTGCAAAATCTTTCTGCATAAACTCTCTCTCATTCTGCGACAATGTTGCCAGCTTTCTGCCACGGGGGCCACAGGTGATTAAAAAAAAAAGCAACTATTGCTACTAGAGGCACGACATAGATGGTATTGATACATCGACCAAAAAACATCTATCTTTTTATCAATATATAGCATACATTTATGAATATACTGCACTACAGACTTCCATGCATTGCATGATACGAAAGAATACATACCCGACAAAAATACGCAACCTCAAATCATGAATACAATTCAATAGGAATAATTTCGCAACCTAAGTGTGAAAATGAGATCTGCAATTGAAAACTACAGGGTTTCAGTACTTTTGTCAGACATTAATTCCTTAAGTACATAGTATAAGGAGTATAACATTGATGTCAATGTTTCCGAGAGTCATGGGTGCAAGTTTGGTGATGTGTTCAAGACGGAAAATATTCCCCCCCATCCCAAGCATGCGTGCTTAAAGAAAAATTTATGTGTATAAATATTGTAGATTTTAACTATGCCAGTTTTGGAATCTATGTTTGATTTCAATTTTAAGCTTTTATTTTTCTAACAACAAGAACTTAGTTGAAATTGTTATATTTAAGCGTTTTGATATTGTAATTCCAAAAACCTAAAAACTACCAATAACGGAGGGTCTGGGGGATCTCCCCCAGAATTTTTTTAAAATTGAGGTCCAAATAATGCAATGGTAGGCCATTCTGGTAAAGTTCAGGGGAAGGAAAGGTTCAGGGACTCTCTTACCTCAATTTTTTTCAAACTGATAGTCCTAAAATCACAATATTGCGCGACCTTCAAAAATATTAGAGAAAAAGGGTGTGAAGTTTTTAAAAACGTACTCCATCCATCGTTTATGCGCTTTTTGAATGCATTATCAAAGGGATGGAGTTCAGAAACTCTCTTTCGGCAATACTTTGAAATTGAAGTTCCAAAAACGCAATTTTAGACGATGTTGGATAATGTTAAGGGTAAAAGCGTTCGGGGCTCCTCGTTATTAGTTTTTTGCCAATCGTAAACATTTTTATTGCAGCAATGAAATCGCTTGGGACATAAGATTTTTACTTTGGCAATATAAATCAGTTCTGATCGGAAAGTCTACCCAAGGTAGCGCCAACACACCAGAAAAGAAGGAAAGGTGAGGGAAGGGTATGGGCGACTAATGATGATGAACTCGCACCATTCCCCCATACAGTCTTCATTTGAAAAAGAATTCTTTTATAAGATAGCAGGTGGTGAAATTATGCCATAAAAAAACACTTCATTGAAGTAGATAAATTTTTTAAACGAGGTACACTTTCCTATATTCATAAATTGAAAAAAAGCAATAAAGGAAGTGAATCCTCACCCCAGGGACGGCCCCCGAATCACATCCCTCTTAAGGCACTCAAATATAACCTAAAGTGGCGTTTTAAAAATTTCATCATCAAAAAATATTTGGAAGAGAACTTCTGAACCTCTTCTTCTGAGTTTACCACAAATATCCTAAATTTGAGTTTTAAGGCTTCAGTTTCTAAATTTTTTTTCTAGGAGCAGTACCCCCCTTTCCTATATACATGATTTATGACCGATGAAAAGTTTTAATACTTTAATTTCGGAAACTTTTTGAAAGAAGCTTCCTACTCCCTTCCCCCTTAAGTCATCCTAATATAGCGAAAACAGTGCTCTTAAAATTTCAGAAAATGAAATATTTCGGGTTGGGCGGCGGAATACCCTCCTCCCTCTCTTTGTGTTTATTAAAGGCAGTTTAAATTTGTGTTTAAGATTTATTTTTCTATTTAAAGAGAAACTCCCCTCCCCAAATCGCCAAAGACAACCTAAAGTTTTACGACTTTAATTTCGAAAATGTTTCGAGAAAGACCCTTTCCCTAACTCTTAACACCCTCGAAAAACCAAAATAGCATTTCAATACTTCAGCATGAAGAAATTTTTGGTATGTGGAAGTTCTTTGCTGTGGCGTAAACCTTTCATCTGGTCAGAAATCACTCTCAATCGGTGATTTAGATTCAATTCTAAGACATTTTAAGAGTGCACATAATTTTCATTTAGGCATGTAAAGCTTGTAAAAAAGGAAAAAATGAAAATGAAAAAAAAATGAAAGGATGATCAAAAATAGCAAGAGAAAAGGCTAAATGTTCAATTAGAGACTATTTTTTCAAAAATTCAGGGAGAATAGCGAGCAACTCCGTGATCTGCAATGAAGTGAGTTGGAAACAACAGAGCTACACCACGACTATTTTAGCCAAAATAACTACTCTGCACTAAATTGAAAAACGGGGGACTATTTTACAGAAAAGGTGACTAAAATATATGAAGAATTGACAAGTCTGAAGTTGGCAGTTTGGTGACCTCTTTCTCAATAAAATCCTAATTAAATCAAGTTTTAAAAATTGATACAACTTAGTGTACAATTTTTGTTGAAGATCTTACCAATAGTATTTTTTTATCTAAAGAAAAATAAATTCTCAGTTATCTGAAAATTCTATAGAAATTTCACCCACCTAAATTGGTTCAGTCAGAGCTTTTCAATAACAATGTCTCTTCTACATACATACAATACAAAGTCTATGTTATTTCTAAAAGACAGGAAGACATACCTTTTCAAAAGATTCAAGAGTAACTTCATATTCAACAGTGCTATTGGGTGGTATATTGAGTTCTTGATTTCCTTTGTCACCAAATGCATATTTAGGAGCTACAATTATTTTGGACGTTTCCCCTTTTTTAAATTTTTGCAGAGCTATATCTAGACCTTCAATAACATTTTCTTCAAATGGTTCACCAATCACAAATTTGACATCTCGTGTTTCAAACACTTTGTCTTGGAATTTTCCAACATAATGCACTGAAATTAATGTATGTAAAAATTAATTATCAAAGTATTCATATGGAATAAAGCAAAACATCTTTGGAATTTGAATAATTTGACAGGATATTAAAAAAAAATTTTTACAATATTATACCATTTTACCGCAAGCAGAAATACAGCACTTGATACTTCTGACAGCTGCTTTCTTTTCAGTGCAAACCAAATAATCATGTATGAACAGTAAAACTAAAGTAAAATATACGACAAAAATTGCTTAAAAATGAGAAACAAAAATTTTTTTTGATACTGCCATTTACTCTCACAAGGAAGGGTTGCTACCTATAAAAAAGAAAAGTGAAACAAAAACAGACCCTCCTCTAACTGTAAACCCATTAAATTACGTTTTAAGTCAACACCAAGAGTAAACATCCCTGCTAAAAATTTTCAGATTTCTTAGTCCAAGGAGACTCCAAATAGCGAAACATTTATAGAATTTCATACGGACTAACTGCTGGATGTCCCATTCACAAAAATTCTAATACTGCTCTATTTACACTACCAAATTTATTAAAATCAGGAAAACTTGCAAGAAACAACCACAGATGTAATTTTGCTTTTCAAAACTAAAACTGAAATTAACTGATGTGGCGTCAGAGAGAAACATATGCTTCTTTCTTTCCCACATTAATAGATACAACTGATTGTTGGAATATTCGGATACAGTGGCACCTTATAAAAAAAATTATCACAATTTAACAGGGGGCCACCCAGCAAGGCAATAGTTTTGGTTAAATAAGGCTCAAAATTCAAGATCTTTTTATAATGAAATAAATGTTGAGGATTTATATGTTTGTGTTTGTATTTTATTTATGCAGGTACAATGTGTCAGATCTTTTTTTTTTTAAATGGATATTCCTGAGCCTTTGCAGTTTTAGTAACTAAAATAACACAATCATAATATGTTAACACGGAGGGAGGGGGGGGGGGGAGATATAGGGATTTTTTACCAGTACATGTCTTTGTGTTAAAAGTTGTTTCCTACAGCAACTAGATTGAACTTAAAGCATTAATTCAACACTTCCATTCGTTGTTTAAAAACAATGACATAAATCACTTCCAAAAAGAAATTTCTGGTTTATGTGTCTTAAATCTAATTATAGGGTCGAAAAGCTAATTGGAAATTCTTTATTACTATTTAAACCACGCACAGTAATGTTTTTAGCTTTCATGAGACTATTCAGATCAATATCCATGACGATAAAAAATTGAGAAATAATTAAAATCTAATCTTTTTCTTTTAAAACAGTTTTTACATATATTAGAGGTTAAATATGCAGGTGATTGTGCAACAGCTAAATTTTTTTGTAAATTTCCAACTATTTCACTAGTCAACAAAGGTTACAGAAATATTTCAAAATTAATCTGTTCAAAATTAATCAAATATAAATTCCCTTAGTAGAAAGCTACTAAAATCCTTTCTCAAAATTTTCCCAGGAATTTACCCACTCGCATAAAAACTAAAAAAGTGTTTGGCTGAAAATAATGGAAAATGGATATTCATTCACTTTGAAGGCTATTGATAAAATCTTTCAAATCTTTTTCGGAAACTTTTTGAAAGAAGCTTCAAACTCCCTTCCCCCTTAAGTCATCCAAACAGTCCAAAACAGAGTTCTTAAAACTTCAGAAACGGAATTTTTTCGGGCTGGCCGGTGGAATACCCCTTTTTCCTGTGTAAAGGCAGTGAAAGTTTGTTTAAGATTTATTTTTCTTTTGAAAGAGCAACTCCCCTCTCCACATCGCCAAAGACAACTCAAAGTTTTACGACTTCAATTTCGAAAATGTTTCGAGGAAGTCCCCCGAATTCCTTAACTCTTAACTCACTCAAAAATAGCCAAAATAACATTTCTTTATGTCAGTATGGAGTAATTTTCGAAGGAGAGAGCCCCCTCCCCCCAACTTTCCCCCCTAAATTCACTAAATTTGACTTAAGTTTGCGGTCCCTCCTTTTCATCACCGAAGTTTTAAGAATTTAAGTTTTATAAACATTTTTCGAGAGAGAGTCCCAAATACTCTTTCTCTTAAGTCATATTTAAGTAAAGCCTCAAATAGTTTTTAATACCATCAGTAACAAAACATTTTCAGGTTAGAACACCGTAACCATCTCATAAATTCACCAAAGATTGCCTAAATTAGTGTTTTTATGACTTCAGTTTCTGATTTTCTTTTATTTTTAACTTCTCCCTCCCCACTTTTATATCATTAAAGACAGACTAGAAGCATTTTTTACTTTAAAATTTTTAAGAGTTTGCAAAGGAGAAATCCCGAAACACGCCTAGCTTTGAAAATGGCTTACAATTAAGCTTTTCAATGTTTTATTTTGGAGCCCTCGAGTAACCCCCCCCCCCCCCCCCCCCAGATTGTCCAAGATATAAACGTTTTATGGCTTCAGTATCGTGGGTTATTTTGCAGACACCCTCTTCGCAAGAGCAGCATTTTCAATTTTTCTGCCATTATTTTTCTCGTTTCTTTTCTTTCTCTCTCCGTGTCTCCCCTCCCCCTCCTCTGTATTTCCATTCTAGCTAGTGTTAGACTGCAAGTCATTGGAATTTAGTGTTTCCTCAAGTCTTAAGAATATTTTACCAGAAACATGTCAAAAATGCAGGAACAGTTGCCCATCAGTGTTTCAAACCCAGTTGGAAATCCCCCCCCCCCCCGATTCTTTTCAGAATTGCCATTTTCATTAAAATCTTCAAAATGCTTGGTAGCTCCCGTTTTACCTGGTATGCAGAAACCTTTGCTGTGGCATAAACCTTTCTTTTCGTCAGCACTTACTCGAAAGCGATTATTCAGATTCAACACAGTTTAAGAGAGCACATAATTTTGATTTATGTGTGTAAAGTTTGCAAGATTAATTCGAAAAATCGGCGAGAATGGCAAGCAACTCCGTGGTCTGCAAAGCAGTGAGTTGGAAATAACAGAGCTACCTAAAAAAAAAATCAAACGGCGCGAGCCTAAAAGATACTTCTCCAAAAGCAGGTTGCAAACAAAACAAGCCCATGGTGGAAAATCGAGAGAATGTCCATGTAAATTCATGGTTATGGAACGGTCCAGTTATTAAAGCATATTATGTGAACACTCAATTTTTCTTTTTTAAGTAAAAACTGAAGGAAAGTCATCGAGTTTCTTTCCGTCCCGACCTCCGTCTCGGAAATTTTGTCCAAGATGGAAATCTGTCCAGAGATGGAAGGTCTTGCACCCATGGGCTGCACTATGGCACCTATGTACCTCCCCTTCTGTGAATTTTTTTTGCTCGTCAAGCATTGACACTAAGATAGAAATTAAAAAACATATTTCAGCAAAATATTTATTTTAAAAAAAACAACAATGGATGGGCATTAATGGTTGTAGTATGACTTGTCCAATAAGGGAGCAGCAATCAAGATTGCTGATTTGCTTGCTAGAACACTTTTAAGATAGCTAATTCAGCATGATGCTTGTCAGGATCACCGTTTGTATTTTTTTGTTAAGTATGGCATTCATTTGTAAGGTCAAAATAAATATGTATGCAGAAAAAAATATATATTTACCTTCAACTACAGATCCTTCATTAGGTGTTAAATACCCTTGTCCTTCTTTAATTAGGGACCTCAAGATACTTTCATCATTATTAGGACTAAGATCCTCCATTTTCCAATCAATTAATTCAACATCAAATACTAAGGTTGCATTTTCGGGAATATTAGGAGGGCTCCCTTTTTGGCCATATGCATAGTCAGGAAGGCAAAACAATGTACTTTTCTCTCCTTTCTTCATGGTAGCAACACCGATATCCCATGCTTTGATGACTTGACCTATACGAAAACAAAAGTACTTGTGTATAGCAGCCTGAAGTAGAGATGCAAAGTTCTTGACAATAATGTGTTAGGAAAAAAGTCTTCACAGCTGCATTCCAAAACTTATGTTAGAAAAAAGTTTTGACAGCTGCATTCGAAAACTTAATAACAGCATTACATATTTTAGATACGAATGAGCAACTTTAAAATAGTAAAACATATTTAAAAAAAAGAAAGCCTTGCATTGAAGAAAGATTGTAAGATGTAAATTTAAATACACACAAATTACTGTAAGTGTAAATGTAATTAAAATTCTAAGTACAGTAGAACCTTCTTTATCCTGATCATTTAACATTTTAATCAACTTTAATGGAGTTAATTAAGCATTAACTGTTTCACTCATTTTTCTTCTGTAAGCCACTTTTACACAGTTAATGATTCAGAAATAAAATATTTGTATAAGCCGGTGCAGTCATAAGACATTTTCTTTTTTTTTCTGACCAACATTAAATACTTAAATTAGGCACTTTTTATATGAGGTAAATTCCACGAAAATGCGACACAGACATCATTTTTTAAATTTAAACTAAATCAACTGTTTTTTGTTCTAGTTGATAGAAAATAAGTCAAATATTAAGAAAATAAAATATAACAAAATAATTGCATAAATAATTCTTTAGAACAAATTACTTCAAGACTTACTTAGAAACTGAAAATCTGTTATTTGAACCTCTAGTTTCATGTTCCTTGATTCATATAAATAGCACATAGATTTTTTAACAAGCATATTTATTTGAAAGATTGGTTCATTTTCTTCTCAAAAATACCAAAATTTTAACAGGAAACCGTTTAATTATTTTGCTTTCTCCCTCAAACTTGGTATCCGTTTTCATGTCATGTCGGTCACAGAAAATGTAGATTTTTTTTTTGTTTTAAACAAAACCTACTTGATGAAATTCAATAATACTTTATTTTCTCTTTCTAAATGCCAAAAGGAAAAATTGACAAAAAGATTAAAAAATAAATTTGAGGGAAATATAGAACATTGAAGTTTGTCATGTCTGTCACACCAGTAATGTCTGTTACAATAAGTTTTTAAGCAACTTTGCATTAATGCTTTGCTTTTAAGGTTACTATTATTGTTATTTAGCTTTGTATTTATTGTGGCTGTATTTTTTTTACTGCTAAACTGAATAAAAAAGCTTTTGAGAATACTTGGGATAGACAGCAGTTCCTATGTGTGGCTACAGCCAAGGGACAGCACCCTAACTGGGCCATTTTGACCAAGTTTGTTTTAACTGCTTGTACACCTGCTTTACTAATAAGAAGGTAGATGATGTTGCAGCATAAATGAATAGTTTTATTTTTAAGCTATGTGAGTTAAACTTTGCTGCTTTAGCAGTTATATGGGCAAAGTTAGTTTTCAAACTTCGACAAAATATGATTTTTACGTATGGTATGTAATTTTGATTATCTACGTTGACTGAGCAGCATTTGGAATTGAATTTTTGTTACACTTCTTGGCTATGTACTAGTGCATTATTTGTGCACATTCATCTTCAATTAACTATACTAATTCAGTTTCACTTATTTATTTATATATTTAAAAAATAACAAATACACTCCTTTTTGGGGCACAATTCTAATTTTGGGTATTTTTATACATGCTTCAGAGGGTCTAAAAGTCTACTTTCTTCCATTTCAATACTTGTGGTGATGACAAAAACTGGCTTGGAAAAAGGAACATACCACAATATGCAATATTGCAAGACAAAATTTGTAACACTAAATTTTGTGTTGCTAAGATATAAGCCAAAGCAGGCCTCAGATTTTTCCGTGACAATCAGGCCAAGTATAATAAAAGTGCTTAATAAAAAAGATAAGACAGGGTTCAATGTCTTAGATGTTAAAACGAACTCCCATAACAAGTATGCAAAAATTAATACTTTATTTTTGTTAGTTAAATCTAACTGATGAAGAAGATGACTAAATAGTTTGTTTTTAATTAGCAATAAGCCCTGGGATTTTACTTTAGCCTATAAAATGTTCTTTAATTAAATATATGTGATTTTCTTACTTTTAAAGTGTTTTAAGATAAATAAAACATTTAAATTTAGTTAAATATCTATATCACTTGGTATCATTTTTATTATGCGTAAACATGCCCCATTCGATGCGTAAACTTGCCCCATGTTCGGGGCAACTTAACGCGACCCCGCCTTGGACCTAAAAAACATCTTTTTGCCTGTTAAAAACACAACCTGAGCAACAACTGAATATACAAATTTTGACTTCATTAACTGCTTTATAGAACCACAATGTCTATCATTTCTTAAGTTTAAACATAGAAATGAGAAAATTCATTGACAAAAATCCTCGTAAATGTGCCCCGGTCTACCATACCATTAATTAGTATCCTTTTTTCAAGGCACATACAAAAATGTGTCAGTGATAGCTTTATTTTACATTTCACAATTTTCTTTTTTCAGAACTCTAAAACTTGATTTAAAAACTTTAAGAAAAATAAGAACTAGCAACAGTTTAATGTCTTTGCTCGACTTGGAAGAATCGAGTTCCGGTACTGGTTAGTTTAACTTTTTTAATTTACAAAGGTGGGCCAAAATACTTTTTGCCGACTGGTCTAAAGTCAACCAGTCCGCCCCCAAGTTCAACCGACCTCAAAACTTGTTTTCTTGTAGAAAATGTAATTTAGAAAAATTTTGTAAAACTGCTTCTTTAATATCAGAATTTGAGGAGCAGTACTGACTGCTCCCCAAAATAAAATACTTATTTCCTACACTGCCAGCATGGGTGCAAGTTTGGGGATGTGTTCAAGACGGAAAATATTTTGAGTCCCCCCCCCCCATACACACATGCGTGCTTAAGGAAAAATTTACGATCATAAATGTTGTAGATTTTGAGTATGGCAGTTTTGGAATCTGTGTTTACTTTGAATTTTTCACTTTTGACTTTTCTAACAATATGGACCTAGTAGTTTTAATTGTAATATTTAAGAGTTTTGATATCGTAGTTCCAAAAAACACCAATAATTGGGGGTCTGGGGGCTCTCCCCGAATTCAAAAACTTCAATTTTTTTAAATTGAAGTCTAAAAAGCACAATGATAGGCCATTTTGGTAAAGTTCAGGGAAAGGGGAGGTTCAGGGTATTAAAATCACAATATTGGGTGATCTTCAAAAATATTATAGCTGGCTCTCCCCGAAATTGAAGCTTTAAAAACGAAATTGTACTCCCTCTTTCATAACATTTACACGCTTTTTGAATGCATTATCGAAGGGACGGAGTTCATGAACTCTCCTTCGGCAATATTTCGAAATTGAAGTTCCAAAAACGCAATTTTAGGCGTAAAAGCAATCGGGGCTCCAAGCCATTAGTTTTTCTGCCAATCTTAAATCTTTTTATTGCAGCAATAAAATCGCATTTGACATAAGATTTTCACTTTTGCAACATAAACCAGTTTTGATCGAAAAGTCTCCCCAAGATAGCGCGAACAAACCAGAAAAGAATGAAAGGTGGGGGAAGGGTATGGGCGATTAATGAACTGGCAAATGAGAAAAAAAAAACAAAAGGACACACACCTCCAAAAGCACGTTGTAAACAAAATAAGCTCATGGCGGAAAATCAAGAGAATGTCCATGTAAATTCGTGGTTATGGAAAGATCCTGCAATTAAAGCATATTTTTCGAACACTCAATTTTTCTTTTTTTAGTAAAAACTGAAGGAAAGTAATAGAATTTCTTTCCGTCCCAACCTCCGTCTTGGAAATTTTGTCCAAGACGGAAGTCCGTCCTGAGACGGAAGGTCTTGCACCCATGACTGCCAGTCACTAGATTAAGCTTTATGTTGGTTTAAAATTTCATCATTTATTATATTTTTTCAAAAAGTGAGAATAATACCTTTTCCAAGAGTAAATTCAAAAGGTTCACCACGATCAACACTAGAGTCGAATTTCGTGCCATCTGTTAGTTTTCCCGTGTAATGAACAATAACTTTGTCGCCTTTGGATGGACCAGCATCACCTATACCAGCAGTATTTACAGTCTTTAACACACCACCATCATGATTAGGTGAAACATCAACAGCATTAGGACCAGGAACATATTCATTTTCCTTACATTCCATTGCTTCCGTCTCACTCATAATGGACTATCTAAATAAATAAATATCTTCGTTAAAATCAAAGATGATGATTACTGTCATAAAAATTAATGTATATTGATTCTTCTATCATTCATACGTGAGACTTCTTTTATTATATTGGGATAAAAAAATTCTTTGAAAGGTGAAAATTTGGCATTTTACTTCCTTTTACAAAAAAGGAAGTCTTGTATTCGTGAAAAAATTTTCCATAAAAAATCGACCTTAATTTCTATTTTGCTCACCCCCGAATGAATGTTGAGTTTTTTTTTTACTCAACCACACGTGGATAAGTGCCTGAGAACGTATCGATACTCGGTATATCCATTTTGGCGATTCCCGAGTTAGTTATAACGAGTTTTCTTGTGACGTCTGTATGTGCATATGTATGTCGCATAGCTCAAGAATGGTATGCCTTAGAAAGTTGAAATTTGGTACGTAGACTCCTAGTGGGGTCTATTTGTGCACCTCCCCTTTTGGTTGCATTCGGGTGTTTCTAAAGGGGTCTTTTGCCCCTTTTATTGGGGGGAGGGGGGAAACATTGTTAATTTGTAAACTCAAGTGGTGTTATAATTTGTCGGACATTTGGCAATTGATTGCCCGTCTTCTGGTCACCAAGTTTTGTCGCCAACTTGGCGACAAATTTGGCGATTTTTTTTTTTAAACTTTCAATTTGGCCACTGTTGGTGATATTTAGAGAGTAAACTATTGAATCATAATAAAAATGCCAATACTGGGGAAATGAAATTAAATTGGAGTAAAAGGAAGTCATGCGATGCTCACATCAGCTCGTTTATTTTCAATAAGAGCACTGATTAACATGAATATTTTCTGTTTTCATAATTTTATATACCTTCTTTTCTTGTTTAGACTTTATCGTCTATCGGGGATGCAAAAAGAGTGCAGATATAAGCAGAATTTTATGCCTACTCTAAGTGTTCTTGAACTTCTTTAGTTAATTTTTTTTTCTCTTGTCATTTAAATACTCTTGCGTTAAAATTGACATACACTATGCATCGCTTCAATGGTGCATAATCTATCTCAATAAATCTTAAGTAATCAAACAAATTAGGTAGCAAGTGAAGTTTTGGTTGAAATATGCTTTTCAGACTATACAAATACAAAAGTGACGACCAGCAACAGGCTCTGGGCCAAGCTAGACTGGTCCTAGTCAATTTACAATCCCCAGTGAAGATCAATGGCCCTCTTAAAACTGTCTACTCCTTTGCTCATTACCACCTCTTCCGGTAAGCTGTTCCAAGGTTCCACTACCCTGCTAAAATAATATTTTTTCCTAATATCCATGTTAGCCTGAGATTTAAATAGCTTAAAACAATGACCCCTTGTCCTGTTTTCAGTGCTAAACTTTAGCCCCGTAACATCTTTCGTTTTAATAAATTTAAACAGCTGAATCATGTCCCCTCGGTCTCTTCTTTGCTCAAGACTGTACATTTTTAGCCTTCTAAGCCTGGAATCATAATCTAAGTGGGAAAGTCCACTTATTAGCCTTGTAGCCCGCCTTTGAACCCTTTCCAATACATTAATGTCTTTCTTAAGATAAGGGGACCAAAACTGAACAGCATGCTCCAAATGGGGTCTTACCAAACTTCTATATAAGGGCAGAAGAACTTCTTTAGATTTATTTGAAATAGATCTATTGATAAACCCAAGCATCTTATTGGCTTTGTTGCTAGCAATGCTGCACTGTTGGCTAAACTTTAAATCCTGACTTATTAGGACCCCCAGATCAGTAACTTTGTCTGCCTGACTAATGACTGAACCTTGTAAATAATAACTTGTACACTTATTTCCATGCCCTAAATGTAGCACTTGACATTTCCCAACATTAACAGCCATACCCCATTTATCAGCCCACTCCGTAATATGATCTAGATCCTCTTGCAGCTGATTTGCTTGTTCTTCATTTTCTACAGTCCCCATAACTTTGACATCATCAGCAAAACAATTCATGTTCCCAGAAATATTTTTGTGAATATCGTTCATAAAGACAATGAACAAAACAGGCCCTAACACTGATCCTTGAGGAACCCCGCTTAAGACCTCACTCCAATTAGAATAATTTCCCCTTACAACTACTCTTTGTTTCCTTCCGGTCAGCCAATTTTTTACCCAAATGAAAGTTTTCCCTCCTATTCCTATATCAGCTAATTTGCTAAGTAGAGCAACATGCGGTACCTTATCGAAAGCTTTTTGAAAATCAATGTAAACAACATCTACAGGCTTCTTATTGTCCAAAGCCATGGTAACTTTGTCATAGAAATGTAATAAATTCGTTGCACAAGATTTACCTTTCCTAAAACCGTACTGAAAACTAGTCAATAGATTATTAGTCTCTAGAAAATTTACTATCACTGAAAAATAATAATTGAATAAATAAAAAAAGAGTTATTTGGATTTTTTCTCCATGTAATTTTAGAAAAACTTAGATGGTCTCCCTTACATATTTATGTACCTAAGAGGAAAGCTGCATTGATTTAAAAAAAAGAAAAAAAAAAAAATTATTTAGCAAACTTGCATTTCCTTAAAAAATATAAGTTTCTAAATTTATTAAATCTGTAATTTATCTATAAAAATTTGCTAGTTACTTTGCATCAACTAGATTTTACTCTTTGCAATGATAGGGCAATTCCATGGTGTCGGACGTGAAAAATGAAGAAACATTTCAGTTTTAATTTCATTTACCAAATATAAACTGATCCAAATTGATTAAATTTATTTTCAAGATACTTATTACATCCTACTGAATAAAAAATCATGTTAATTTTTAAAAATAGATCCCTAAAGCATAAATTAAAAAATTTTAAGGAGTTGGTGTCGGACGTAAATGCAAAAATAGTAAAATTGATGGTTCACTTAAAAATTATTCAAAGTCTGAATTGCCTTTCATTTTAATTTTAAAAACAACTTAATTCTTAAGTATACTTATGATTGAAGCATATTTCAGTTTTCAAATGATATTATAAATAATAAAATTACTTAAAAAATATTTTTATCTTGGTGTTGGACGAAAATTGTTCATATTGGACATAAACTTTTGCTTTTAATGTAAATACATAACAATGATTACAATTATAAATATTTAAATTACAGGTTACATATATTGCGCCAAAATTTATCAAGTAAATTCAGAAGTATGATCATTTGGGTTAAGTGGGTCACCCCCCTAAAACTTAAATATGCATATGGTTTTTATACTTTTTACATTTATCATGTCATGATTCATCACAGTGATCGATTTTGCATATATTTGGGTTTTGTGGAATTTTTTTTCTAGGTCAGAGGGGAAAAAAATCTGAAAAATATTTTTTGGCAAGTTTAAGCAACATTTTCAAATAAGTGTTTCCTGTTAGCTTTTATTATTTTTTATGATCATTAAACCTTCATTAGGGTGGGCCGAAAAACCCCGATTTTCGAAATCGGTTTGCGGATAGGGCGGAATTTTGGCCAAATGGCTTCAACATGACGTAAAAAAAATTTCAGCTCGATCACTTAACTCCTTCTGCTGCCGCCGGAGCCCTAAAATTTGGTAAAAATGACCAAAAACTGGGATTTTTTGACAAGTTTTAAAATTAATTGGTTTCCTTAAATTGGTTTGCGGATAGGGCGGAATTTTGGCCAAATGGCTTCAGCATGACGTAAAAAAAATTTCAGCTCGATCACTTAACTCCTTCTGCTGCCGCCAGAGCCCTAAAATTTGGTAAAAATGACTGAAAACGGGAATTTTTTTGACAATTTAAAAAAAGTTGCTAAGAATGTTGCTAAAATAATTATAGTGCTTAAAAAAGAAGAAAATATGGTAAAGTTAGTATAAATAGTATTTATAAATATATTTTGTCATAAAATCCTCAAAAAAATTTTGAAAAATTACTAAAATAGGCAAAAAGTAACATTACAGTTCGCAGTGCGAAACTTATTTAATATTTATTTTCAATTAGTGTTTACATACCATTTATATTTATACGTCTGCAAGGAGGCTTGAGTTAACAGCTGAGGCGAGCTTTTTACTCCGGTGAAGTGACGTATGAACTCTTTGATATAAATTGTGGCATTTTCTTTCGCGATTTTAAAGTGGCGAGCACAAATCCGTGCCTTGCGTCTGATCCACACACAAAAGACGCAGCTTCTGTTACTAACTTCACCATCCTTTCTACACTCTGAGTATGAGATGGATAACACATGATGTTACTGGTTTCTTCAGGAAAAGCAGACATCTGTATGTTGTGTTTGATCTCTTCTATGCTCAGATGTTTCGTGAGAGGAGGTTCTGTCAGAATGCATTCAGACCAGTCAATCATATCAGTGTATGAAGACGCATCCAATTTGAGGTTTTGTGGAACACAAAACCTTCTGGGAGACTTCATAGTCGAATTTGTTCGTGCTTTAAGTATTCTTCGCCATCCCAGTTGTCTTATATTCGGGTGAATGTCCGTAATGAAACTTATGAGCAAATTTTCGGGGTGGCTAAACCACGCGTTTCTCCTGATGACTGGATCTATCACCATTCTAGCCTTTTCGTCCAAGAAACGAGAAAAAGAAAGCATCTTCCAAAGGTGTCTTGCTCCGTCCGAAATCGATGGTTTGCACTTGACTGAAAACCACACTAATGCATAAACTTTCATAATGTAGGCTACGATTGTCACTAAAGACTCAGTAGGAGTGCTAGTTGCTAGATAGACACGCAAAATTCTGCTTGCTGCTGTTAACCACCTAGCGTGATGCAATTTTCCCGGATTCAGTTCGGCCAAACGCTGGGGACACCTTCCTGAAGACACTGCTTTGCAGATTTCCAAAAAATACTGCTGATCACTACTTAAATCTTGTACCTGTTCTAATTTCAAATCCTGGATCCAGCGCACTGAGACTGGAGAAAATTTCGCAACAGGCATGGTTTCACAATTTGATAACAATTTTCCAATTGGTCCTTGATAAGTCTCTGGCCCTGTTGTTCTGCCATCAAGAGTTTCAAATAGATGACGAAGAGGCAATTCGTTAGTGTGAAGAATGCAGATAATTCTTTGAAGAGGTTTCTGAATGGCTTTCTCAATAAGCGACATAACCCCATTTGTGTGGCCAGTGTTTGTTACTGTACCATCAGATCCTATGACAGCAATATCGGATAAGTCCATTTTGTGTTCACGAATGAAACTGAGCATCGCTTTACTGATAGATTTCCCCGTACCCGCAGAAGGAGTTACATGTCCAAGGTACCTTGATTCAGGTTCTTCAACAAGGACAATATGTTCTTCTTTCTGTGTGGTCCGATAATATGTATCGTCCTGTTTCCTTTCAATCACCAACGTGCTGTCAATTCTTCCATCAAAATATATTGCCTTCAATTTCTTTTGCTGAAGTGTTGTGGAAGTCTCCTTTAAAATATGTTTAGAGAGACTTTGTTTTTCCCTTTGAATTTTGTTTGGGTCAATAACCTTTTCTTTATTTTCAGGGGTCACCACCCCGATGTCTTCAAGAAGAGAAGAAGCCAGAAGAGCAGCGTCTCTTTTAGATGTTTGTGTCCTGAAGACTGCACTAGAAAAATTGGGCAATTTAAACCTCTGTTGTGTCACGGGAACATAAACTGATCGCTGTACCTTTCTCGATGGCTGAAAATCTGTGTCCGAGTCCGTTTCACTTTGATTATGCACAACATGCTCCTCGTCCTCAAGCTCACTCAAATCGGGAACAATTATATCTCGCTGACTAGTTTCTTTATTTTTTGATTCTCTCTCTTCTCTTTTTGTATCACGTTTATGCCTTTTGCGGAGCCGATTGGTTTCTTTATGGTCAATTTTTTCAACAACCATTTTCCTCTCAGATCGTTGATCAAGGAGAAAGGGCAATTCCAATTTAGGTACTTTATTTTCATTTTTGCACGAGCATTGAAGAACGGGATCGATGCATTTACACGCAGCTATGTCAAACAGCTTATTTTTTGCATAGCGTTGAAAAGATGCAATCTGTTCATTAGAAAAAGAAGAATTTTTTTTTGAAGACTTTTGCAATTTACGAAGCTGTTCAAGGTATTTCGAAATCATAGCAACTATGCGCCTTTCACTGACGATTGCTTTGTCACCGAATGAAGCAATAGTCCAAATATCCACAACTTTCCTACCTACAACATAAGATATTTCTTTGGCAGAAGGTTCCTTTCGAGATTCTAACTCTCTCATTTTTTTATTTCTTTCCCACAAGTAATGCCTTAAAACGTCTTCTACAGTCGGTAGTTTTAAAATAGAAAGTTCCTTGGGCGACCCAATAATGTCATGAAACACATGTGAACGTAATACATTTAAAGATGGTATATGTTCTGTTCAAGGTAGTTAAAAATATGCACTAAAACTGTATGCTATTTCACAGATAACATCGGTAGTTCGCCACTTCAGGAAAGAAAATTAACGAGCGAGCACGTTAAAAACCCTAATACTAGCACTAGGGAACAAACGCCTCAGGAAACTAACAATGGCAGTTTGAAAGTCTAACTGGCGCTCCGTAGACGAGCCCAAAGTTGTTTCGCGGGAAAGGAGAAGTAGATTAGATGCGTCGGTTATTTGCGCTGCTGGCGCTGGGCGAGTCCAAGTCTGCGGAGGGGAAGTTGTTTTTTACAGCTCTGGCGGCAGCAGAAGGAGTTAAGTGATCGAGCTGAAATTTTTTTTACGTCATGCTGAAGCCATTTGGCCAAAATTCCGCCCTATCCGCAAACCAATTTAAGGAAACCAATTAATTTTAAAAATTGTCAAAAAATCCCAGTTTTTGGTCATTTTTACCAAATTTTAGGGCTCCGGCGGCAGCAGAAGGAGTTAAGTGATCGAGCTGAAATTTTTTTTACGTCATGCTGAAGCCATTTGGCCAAAATTCCGCCCTATCCGCAAACCAATTTAAGGAAACCAATTAATTTTAAAAATTGTCAAAAAATCATAGTTTTTGGTCATTTTTACCAAATTTTAGGGCTCCGGCGGCAGCAGAAGGAGTTAAGTGATCGAGCTGAAATTTTTTTTACGTCATGTTGAAGCCATTTGGCCAAAATTCCGCCCTATCCGCAAACCGATTTCGAAAATCGGGGTTTTTCGGCCCACCCTAACCTTCATGTACAGTTTAACTTAAAGTGCATACTTCAACTAGAATTTTTGAATAAAAAATTATCAATATCTGTTTTAGAGGAGGAGTTCTACTTATCCCATAAAATTTCGCTATAAGTGGTTCCACCCGTAACAGTGAGGATTTGAAAATCAAAAGCAACTCTGATGAAATATTTGTATCAGTGAAATACAAGACAACTATGATGACTCAGTAGGAATTGATAGTTCAGCTATAAAAACCGCTAAAGCTGGTGATTAGTTTTATCTGTGAAACTTATGTGAAAGAAAACCATTAAGATTTATGTAGGTCTAATATTGATAATGGTTCTTCCTTAGCCAACTTTACATAGACGCATTGATTTAGTGTATCCAATTTCTTTTTCAAGTTATAGTTTTGGCTAATTTGCCAAAATTGATCTTAACCAACTGTGTTAGGTTCATTCAACACACCTTGATATGTAAAAGTAAAATCTATACCTAAAGGCTTTCAATAAATTTCACAAATGAAATTGTTTTTTTGATTTAAAGTTTTCCGTGATACAGATTTAAAAAACTGTAAATATCTCATAAATGGATGCATTTGAAAAAAATTAATTCACACTAAAAATTTACATACTTTATCATGTACTTACCTCTTTTTTATATATGCTTGATTTAAATTTAATTACAAGGGCTTACAAGCCATTAGCAAGGCCACTTACCCCTTACTATGGAATAAGTGGGACACCTGTTCGATTTTTAAAAAAATATAATCCTTAACAATAATTAAAGCATTATTTTAGAAAATAATGATAGAATTTGTTTATTAGTAATATCCAAGACAAAGTAAGATTTTTTTTTGTTTTGAAACTTTTGTATAAGTTTTCAAAAACTAATTGTTCTCAAAAGGGGTCCTACTTGACCCTGTATGTTTGTGCAGTAAATTCATTAAGTTGCTTTCTATGCATGTTTTACTTTAACTTTGAAATGAAATGCAAAAAAGGAGAAAAACAGTTAAAAACATATGCGTTACATCAATGAGATTGAAAATCTTACTTTGTACCCAAAAATACATGTAAATAGCTTTAAAATTATTGGCTCAGCATAACTAATTGCACATTTTGGTGTCAGACGTAATCAGGGATGGCTGGATTGGACCCAATGGTTTTTTTTTTTTTTTTTTGAAAAACCTGTTATTTAGCCCACTTTTGGGTTTTTTAAAATTTTTGTAGAAGTTTTTAAAAAAAAATTAATTTAAATACTTTTACAATTTAAACTTCTTTTTTATTTGTTCTTACCACAGACAATGGATATAAAAAATGAATTTTGAACGTTAATAGTATTTCTTAACTCTTAACAGCATTAAAAAAAAGCTTCAAAGATTTTAAATAAATATATTTAACTTTTTTCTTCAACTGGTCAATAAATAACTCAAATTATCTTGACTAAGTCATGTCACGTCTGATTTTCTCAATATTTATAGATTGTATAGATGAAACTACTCGAGCTAAAAGGCTTTCATGTGAATTATTTTCTGTAAACCAACACGTCACAAATCTCGAACAAACAAGGTATCATTTTTAGAAATTAACAGGTTTTACAAACGGTTGGACAGAAAACAGAATAGGATATAGAGTATTTTCATTAGCTTACAAAAAAGTTTAAAATTTCTTACTCTGTACACAGAAATAGAAAAACAGGCAACATAAAATTCAAAGAAATGTCTTGATTAAGCTGGAATTCAGTAAAAAGGGATTTAAACTACTTGAGGTTCTACAGTACATGTCAAAATGAAATACAATAAAGTAAAATGCAGAAAAAAATGTAGTAATTAAAAACAAACAAACGAACAATAGATTTTATCACTCGAAAAGTAAGTTTGCCCTAACTGTTAGTAATCATGGAAACGAAAAAATCTGAAACTTCACCATTCTTAGGTTCCGTCGTCTTTTTTACTTTTCTTCAGTGCTTTCTTCTTTCTCCATATACTTACGCTACAGTATGCTACAAGCACTTCACATTTTCCCAAAAAACCCACATTTCTTTAAAAAACCCCCAGCTTTAGTTGGTTTTTTTTGGGTCTTATTTAAAAAACCCAAAAACCCTGGGTCCATGGGCTTTTTTTTAAAAACCTGGGTTTTTGCCAACCCTGAACCTAAAACACTTACTGTACTCCAGAGAAATTCTTTTACAAATCAAAATGAATTGTATTTTGACACATTTTTGCAACATCACCAGCAACACATTGTATCTTTAAATGGTTATTCATCTCAATTCGGAATATTAGTATGTATTTTTTGGAAAAACTGAATATCTTCAAGAGTCGCCAAATATGGTTTGAAAATACTCAAGATGTTGACCTTAGTTTAACCTCCTGTAACTTATTTATAACTGAAGTCGTCAAATTTTAGACAGGCATTTCAAAATACACAACACTTTACTTTTAAAATGATACCTTATTTGTTTCATAATTTTAATTCTGAAAATTTGATCATCTGGTTGATCTTACCATGGAATTGCCCAGTATGTAAAATACATGAAAATATTTGGGGGGAAATGATAGAAGTTTTTCAAAAAAAAAAAAACATTTTGAAAAAAAGAAAAATTAATTTGAATTTTGATATCTTGAATTCAAATTTTGTTTTTTGCAATCACGATTGTGTGTATGTAGGCGTGTGTGTTTGTGTGTGGGGGGTATGTGTGTTGTGTGTAGGGGGTATGTGTATGTGTGTAGGCATGTATGTTTGTGTCTGTGTGCAGGCATGAGTGTGTGGGTAGTTGTGTGTGTGTGTATGTTTTTGTGTGTGTATGTGTAGGTGTCTGTATGTATGTGTGTGTGTGTGTGTATGTATGTGTTTGTGTGTGTGTGTGTAGTTGTGTTTGTGTGTGTGTGTGTAGTTGTGTTTGTGTGTGTGTATGTATGTGTTTGTGTGTGTGTGTGTGTAGTTGTGTTTGTGTGTGTGTGTGTGTAGTTGTGTATGTATGCGCGTGTGTGTAGGACATGGATGCAACCAGGAGACGGCTTTCGCTATATTAGCAGCATTGTGAGGAGCCGGTCGACGGTGATGGTGCAGAGGATGGCAGTGGGAAAATAAAATGATAGAAGACGCCAAAAACAGTCAAATGAAAGCAATAAGCAATCGTGATTGCTCAAAAAAAAAAAAAAAAAAACACATGGTTTAAACCAAACAACCCTGGATGTCAATACACAACTTTTCCTACCACAAGCGATAAAAAAAATTATACCTCACCTTTTTTTTTAAATTTAAAAAATGTCAATTTTTACATTTTGGCGAAACTTCAAGGGGCTGACAAAGAATCTAAATATACTTGATTTCCAAAAATTTTTTTACACGAACATTTGATGTCAATACACAATTTTTTCCGCCACAGTTTTCCATTTTTCAAAAAAGTTAAAATTGACCCACCCTAGTATACACCTCATATTTTTACTGAGGAATCTTGTTTCCAGCAATCTTCTCAAAAATTCTCTTTGAATTGCTTTATCACAGACAAAAGTTCTGGTTGGCAGATTAGTTATATCATATTTCACTATTTTAATTTAACATTATTTAATGTCTATTTTCATTGTAATTTTCAAACTAAATGTAAATGCATCATAAAGCTATACACTGCCCCCTTCTAAAATTATAAAAATTTGGCCATTTATTAAAATAAGGTCGAAGATCACTGACCATATGAACTAGAGTAACAAATCAAAGCGTAAAATTAAAGCTCTATAGCATTTGTAACTTAATTGAAAACATCCGATTTAAGCAAACAGTTCAGTTACAGCATCCAGAGACTTCAGTTTTGTCTTTTTTAGGCTCATCAGGCTGAATAGCCATAGACAGCAAACCAACTCCAACATTAAAGCTGATATGATTCAAATTGAAACTACAACCAGC
Organism: Uloborus diversus; assembly: GCF_026930045.1. Lineage (NCBI taxonomy): Eukaryota > Metazoa > Arthropoda > Arachnida > Araneae > Uloboridae > Uloborus > Uloborus diversus. Next base: position 12,488,761 of record NC_072736.1, on the reverse strand, counting down.
TACAAATATCATTTTGGACAAACAAATTATTTGCCTATTTCATTTTTATTTGACTTATACATATGCTTCAAGAAATTAGAATATGTATAAAATATAACGAACGAAACTGAAAGTTATTTTACGATCGTTAATCTTTAGAAGCACTTGGCCAGGAAAAATCTGAAAATTGCATGAAGTCACTGAAAGTATAACAAATTCAAAACTGCAATCAAAATAAAATATTTACTTCGTTTTAAGATTTTAAATTGAGAAATCTACCAATGGGTTGTTTTTCATTTGCACTTCTACGAAGTTATTAAAGTGATTTAAATACAAAGGCTTTTAACAACTTTTGTCGTTTAAAGTTTTCGCCTGAAAACCAAGATTATTAATTCACAATAATATTCAATTTGAACTCACAAAAGGGTATTCTATGGCACTCACATGTATATAAGAATGGATTTGTGATTTCAATACAGGAAAAATCTTTCCAGAAAGTTCCTTTAGATGCCGGCAAGGGAAAGCGTGCAACCACAGACAGAGAGACAGACGCTCGTAGAGTACCAGTGGCTAGTTTTCCATTAATTCTGCTTTCTACAAATGAAGAGAGCATGCGCAAAACAAAGGTTGCGTTCGACGAAACTCACCGGTCTACCGGTAAGTAACTGGTTACTAACCGAAGCGTTCTATGATCAATCGGTTACCACAGCGGTTACCATTCAAAGCAGTTGATTGGTTGATTGGAGCACGTGATCATTAGTTGTCATGTGATTATTTAACCGGTCGCTCTCGGTCGAGCTCGTCCATAGACTAATAATAAGAGTAGACCGAGCTATGGCAACCCTTTTGCTGCTCATAAACCAAACCATGTGACTGGTGGATATCCTAGCAACAGCGGGCGTTAATCGTAGCAGACGATCAACGCCAACGCGAAATAAAATAAATAGAATTTATGGAACACGGAAGAATGATATTTTATGGAGTCCGATTTGTAAATTTGTTACTTTAAGTTGTAAATATTTTGTTAATATAGTGAGTTTTTCGTTTAGATAGTATTGTGCATTTTCTTTAGTCAATTTCAATAACTCTCTAAGCAGTAAAAGATGCAAACGACCAAGAAGAATCAGCAAACGGTAAGATTTTTACCTACAGTTTCAATTTAAGATACCGATTAGTACATTTTTGCGTTAACGCAAAACGTTTACGCCATTTCGTTCACGCCAACGCTGACAGCTCTAAATGAAATAAAAGTTACCGAAAACTGATCAAAAACTAGTATTACTAATGTCAAAATAATGCATAACTAAAAGAAAAACAGTTCAATCTCTGCACCTGGAAGTGTTTTTTAATGAAAACACATTGTCGTAAAATACATGTCGAGTGCCAAACTGTAGATAATGCTGCCATCTAGCAACCATGCTGCCAAAGTCTTCGCCAAGCCCTTCCACTAGTCACATGATACATCTATGAACCAATTTTCTTCATCAGCAAGAATGAGAAAGCTCGGTCTACTCTTATTATTAGTCTATGAGCTCGTCGAACGCAACCAAAAGAGATGAAAAGATTTTTTTTCTTGAAAATTTATTTTATTTTTTACGTTTGAAAAGTATTTACGTTTGAAATGCAAAGTAAAAGTTTTTAAAAAAATTCTGAAAGTAACGTGACCAAAAATATCTAATTAAAAGAACGATCGAAATGAGAAAACATGAGAAATGAATCATCGCTGAAAGTCAGTTAATTTTAACTAACTATGACTGTATAATGATTTAGTAAACATCTCCGTGAAATGATAGCTAAGATGTGCTAATCATTACACATTATAGATCTTTGTTTCATTGCGAATAACCAGGGAATTGTAAATCATTTTAAATGTTTTGGTGGTACTTTATCTTTAAGAAGTTCAAGAACCATGTTACCTACATGTGTTGAACAAATTTAAATAGATACTTACAATGGCATCCATATTCAAAAATCAACTTTTAAAGCATTTGTCGAAGTATGATAATTTTTCATGAATTTATTTCAAATATTTTGAGTTAAAATAAAATATAATGCTGAGACTTTTCTAAAAAGTTCAGGTTCTTTTGGAAAATAGGACTTGAGCTTATTGTTATTGTATCGACAAACGCCAATTAATTTTTATCCTTAATCGATCCTTAATTTGCTCAGTATATTTTGCTAAAGTATCGGTTTGTATTTGCTCTAGATAATCATAGTCTGAGTAATATAGACTAAGCTTGTTGCATAAACGTTGTAATGGACTTTGAATTTGTCTATAGATGTTGTAATGAAAAGAAATGTTCTTTATCTCTCTCTTCACTTCAACATAATTACAAAATTTATTTATACCAAAACTATCTGCTGGTTTCATAATAATCTTACTTGTAATTACCCTTTGCAATGTTCCACTTGGAAACATAAATATGATTTGCAAGCCATGCAATAATTGAATTTGTCAAATCAGCATTTCTTAATTTCTTTGATAGGTGGAACTCTTTTAGCTGGGCTTTTTTCGTATAACCCCAGGTTTTCCCTCAATAGTATAATTTGAATGCAGCATTCTGGATGTGGTTTATTTCCAATAGCAACGATTTTTTCTAACTATTTATTGACTTGGAAAATATAATAATAATAAAAAAAACATACACATTTGTTTTAATATACAGTCAAACTCGCTTATAACAAGTTCTGTTTTAACAAGTTCTGTTTTAACAACCGGGATTTAGCGAGGAAATCAGAGATACTTGGTTCGTACATTGTTAAATATGAAGCATAAAGTGAGAAGCAAAAGGATGTAGTGGAAATTTTCATGTCTTGAGTAAAATGCATTTAAAGGTAACATCCTAGGTAGGCTTTCATTGAATTTTTTTTCCTAAATGAGGCTGTACAGCAGCACCTACCTGGGCTACTAGTACCATCTCTTGTCCAAAGACAGAGGAGAGATTCCTCTACTATTTGTACTGGTTATCTCCAAATTTAAAATTCTGCCACTTACATCCCTTTGCTTCTCACTGCCTCATATGTGCGTATGTGTAAAGAAGAGAAATGTTCATCGAAGGCTATACTTAAGCAAATATCATGGCTTATGATATTTGCTTAAAGCTCAGCTAAGCATATCCAGGCTGTACAATACTCATGTACAGCCTGGAGCAAAGGAGAGTCAGAGGGGACATGATTCAGTTATTTAAATTTATCAAAATGAAAGATGTAAATGGATTAAATTTTTGCGGGAAAAGCAGAACAAGGGGTCATTGTTTTAAGCTATTTAAATCTCAGGCTAACTTGGAAATCAGGAAAAACTACTACTTTAGCAGGGTCGTGGGCACTTGGAATAGCTTACCGGAAGAGGCGGTAATGAGCAAGGGAGTGGATAGCTTTAAGAGGGCCATTGATCTTCATTGGGGACTAATTAATTGACTAGGACCAGCCTAGCTGGGCCCAGAGCCTGTTGCTGGTCGTCACATTTGTATTTGTATAAATGTATAGCCTAGTGGCGGATCCAGCCGATTGTTTTGGGAGGGGCCATCCGAAATTTTTGAACAAACTCCGAACTCCACAGAAATTTTATTAAAATGAAGTTTTAAAAACTCAATTTTCGGGGTATCGAGACATTAGGTGAGGGGGTGGATTTAGGAATCTCCCTCGAAAATGTTTCAAAATTTAAATTTCGAGCAATTTTTGAAGATCAGGAAACTAAAAACGCATTTTGTCTATTTTTGATAATGTACGGAGAAAGGTCAGGTTTCGGGCGCTAGCCACAAAATAATTTTTCAAAATAAAGCTTAGAAACCAAAATATTCTGTCATTATACATTGAGAAGTTTTCTGGCTCTTTAGCTGTCCAGCCTAAAAATGCACTTTTAGGTAATGTTTGCTTACATTAAATGAAGTGTAAAGGTTCTTAGAATCCTACCTTCCGGGAAATATTTTGCCTTTGAGGCTCTAAAAATTCAATTTTTAACTATATTTATACATATTTTAGAAAGGGATGGAAGATTCGTGAGCTCCTCCAAAAACCTTCTTTTAAAGCTATCATCACGTTATAAACCAATGAGGGAGGGAGTCCTATCAAAAATCGTTTGCAATTGAAGTCCCAAAAAATTTCATTTAAGTTGTGCTTTTAAGCAAGTTAAGTGATAAGGGCTGGATAAGCTAGTTTCCGTTGACATTTTTTCCAAATAAAAGACTTAAAATGCAATTTTTTGCTACAGATCAAGGAATTTGTGAAAGGGCATGGGAAAATGAGATTCTCTCTCTAGTTTCGAAATTAAAGCTATAAAAACGAAAATTTAGGCCCTCTTTGGTCTTGTGAACAATAGGTATACTTGAGATCGTCCAAGTGTCTATAGTTGGGATCAAGAAATGATGTAAAAGATGGAGAAAAATTTTGGAAACAAAAGTTTTGTTTTGAGGATAGGGATATAATTTATCCCCCAATTAAGGCATATACTTCTTTTTCAGTAAAACACATGTGTTAAATTTTGTTATCTTCTCATAATATCTTTTTCTTTTTTTTTTCTTAAAAAATTCCTACACTCACAAGGCTTTGGGAGGGGCCATGCCCCCCATGGCCCCCCTCTAGATCCGCCCCTGGTATAGCCTTTGATGAACATTTCACTTACTTTTGAAACCATTTGACTGTGTAAATGTATGATACAACCTTGACAAACCATTTTTTTGTGGATCGCTGGGGTGGACGAATTTTACACGTGGGAAACAGACGACCAGCATGTTTCTGGATTGATCTCTTTGGATATGGATTTGTTTTTTACTTTTACGTTGATAACTGGAATGAATTCTGTAAAGTTGAGCATCGGATTGGGTTTATTATAAGTTACAAAATAATCAATAAAGAATGTGACTAACTCTGTGAGACTAAAAAGGGGCCTAAAAGGATCAATGTAAATTAACTTTAAAAAAAAATAAAAAAATTGAAGATTATTTTTTTACATGAATTTCAACTTCAAAAACCTACTTTTTTTTGTGTAATGTCCCTATAGCAGATGCAAAGAGATCACAATCCTCAAAGTGAAGGCATCAAAGGTATAAAAACGGCTTGTAAAAGAAATATTTTTGCTAAAATTATTTTAGAATTGAATTTTAGAGGCCTATGATAAGCATATCATTAAAATCTATCAACAGAGTTGAAGCAAAAATAAAATTAAACCATCGATTCAGCATTGACTCATACTAAAAATAAAAAATGGAATTTCACTTTAAAAACTTGAAATCAGCGTTTGAACAAAAATAAAGAGAATTTTCATTTATTTGTATCCTAATAAAGCAAAGTTAGCTTGAAAAAAGAATAAAATATGATTCTCATATCGGATGTAAAAAGATTGCACTTGCAGGTAAATAAAAGAGTTAATTTAATGTTAATTATCCTTGTTAGCATCGAAAAATCAAACCCATATAATTTTCTTTCAAAATAACAGATACACATTGCACCGTAGATACACAAATTATTGCCATTTTGAAGTTGTTAACCCTATCTGAAGTGATCACATTTTTTTCCCCCACCCCTACTATCCATTTGCTGTTCTAAAAGTTCATTTTGCTGATATATATTATTATTGTCTATTAAATCATGAGCGGGGAGAAAAGTGCTTAGGAGGTAAAGTGTCACAATGCCTTTTTCAGAGCAGAGAAGTTTACAAAAACACCGGTGCAAAATAGTTAAGATAAAACAACCAAGCAAAATTATTTAAAACCAAACTGACTTTCAGCAGTTAATTTCTTTCAAAGAAACAAACAAGCATTTTATTTATTTGGCAGTAGTAGTCATTTATTGCTTGCAAGAGCATCACAAGAGTGCCAATTTGCAACTCCAACGAACTATAGGGGGCACTGCAGTCACTGTCTAATGGCCGACTTAAAAACTAAAACAAACGCATGTGGTAACGAAGAAAATGCTAAAAGTGTTGTGATTTTTGTTCGTACGTATGATTTTTTCGCTTTATTCTTTTTAAATTAATTTTCAAAGTCTTGTGGATATTCTGGCCCACGTAGAAAGAAATGAGAATTCAAGAAGCATTACTAAAGGTCAAAGAATAATGCAAACTACGTAGTTCGTAGTTCTAAGCAGCTATTTCCACGATGTTGAATTCGATATTTATCAATTCTTGATAAAACTAAATAATAATTGTGGCCTGACACGAACAACAATTAATGCTAGAAAATTCAATATGACATTACAAATTATTATCGAAAGAAGATGATACTTCTTTGTCTTGCTTGGCTAGCGCTTATTGTTTTGCATTTGTTGAGGAGTTATTTCTCTCGAATTCCCGAATCGGTTAATTTAAAATTTTTCTGTTTCGATTTTTCTAATTTCTGAGCTACGATTCAATTGTGTCATGTTATGCGAATCATCAACAAAATTCTCACGGATATATGGTGGTAGTTTTCTTTTCAGTTGATTGACCATTATTTCTTTTTACTTATCGAATTCTGTAATCTTACTACCATTTTATTCCACTCATGATAAAAATTAAAAATGGTTTAACTAAAAACGCGAAATCTCGCCAAGGCTACTTTGTTCGCACAATACTAAAACTATAACCCTAAACAAATTTGGCGAAACCTTTCAGCTGAGAATAAAAGGAATAAAATAAATTCTTTCTCGGTGAAACATTTTTCATTTTGTTCTACGATAATATATTCAAGAAAATATTTTGCATACCGTCCATTCCAACTAAATGCTGCTGTAAAAGATGGTTAGTTAAATTAATTTAAGATTAAAAAAAACTCATATTCTTACAAACAGGGTTCGTACTTCCTTAAAAACCCCTTAAGAAACCCTTAATTTCATCAAGCAAAATTAAGGTCCCTAAAAAACCCTTAAAAAGTCCTTAATTTTCTGAAAATTTCCTTAATATTTTAACCACTGTATCAAGTTTGGTCCCCTTTTTCTTATTTTTTTCGTTTTTACCCCTTCAAATCTTTATAATCCGCGATATGTGCCGAAAACGTATGTTTTGGAGACATGCCGACCACGTTAAACACGTGCTTCGCCGAAAATTGCTTGCCTTGTTTGAGATTGCAATCTTTTTGCATCCTGCAAATATTTCAATCTTTTTAAATGTTGGAAGGTTTTTTTACAATATGCTACTTTATATCTGTTTATTTTTTTCATTATTTCAATAATATTTTTATTTCTTAAATTTATTTTAGAAAAAATGCAAAAGACTATCGAAAAAATATGGTCCAACTCCCAGTCTCTGATTGTATTTAAACTTGTCGTGGTTACTATTTTTATGTATTTGAAAAAGCTTTCAATATATTTATGGTGAATCTCTAAAGGTTTTGGTTAGGCTTTACAGCCTGTAAAATTTTTTGGAATTTAAAGATTAAATAAAGCAACTTCAGTTTTTTTTTTTTAAATCGTGAAATAATATGAAGTTTTTTAAACCAAACTATGAGTTCCATTGCAAGGAAAAAGGATAATCAATTATATATATATATATATATATATATATATATATATATATATATATATATATATATATATATATATATATATATATATATATATATATATATAAAATATTTATATTATTGAGTGATACAGCCAAGATTGAACTCTGGCTCCATCAACCGCTTTATTCAAGGACTCAGGAGTTAGAAATTGCTTTCTCTCTTTCAAAATTTAAATTTATATAGAAATAAACAAACTTGCGAGAAATAGTATGATATAGCAAATTTGTTCGAAATAGGATTTTAGTAACAATAACAGATCAAAAGCAATAATAACAAAACACTAGTTTAAATATCTTGAAGAAAAAAGATTTTAGTTATTTTCCTTCAATTTGCCTCTCATTCTAATCATGTATGCTAAATGATAATGCTTTAATATGCAACTAATTTTCTACAGCTATCCCCATTTTCCTAATCTTTTTTTATGACTGAAATTTGAGAATTAAATGTTATTTTTTAAGAACAATATGTGCTATCTATTATATTAATTACTACCCAATCATTTCAAGCCTAATTAATAAGGAAAAACTTTCGTATTATGTTTGAAACTGGTTAATTCGCCATTTTTTGTTGAATTTTGGAATGTCATGGACTCAAAGGGCACTCATGATCTCATCTCATTTCTGCTTGATTTTAAGAACTCTTTTTTTCTTGGGGGGGTTCTCCATTTTCCTCTTGGATCACTATGATGTGAAATTTTAAAATTTTATTCACTGATAATGGGACATCCCAGTTGATTGGGCCTCTCCCTGCTTTTTGGAAACTGATGCACTTGTGCATGTGTATATATATAATATGTGTATCATATACTTTGCCCCCCCCCCCCCCCGGGTAAACTTTAAAATGGTATACGCAAAGCTATCTAGTTATTTTCCCGATAAGTCCTTTTTTTTGAGAGAGAGTCCTTAAAAAGTCCTTAATTTTTACTTTTAAAAATGAGTATGAACCCTGTACAAATTCATACAAAACAATAAAAATTTTTACCTTGTATAACGTTATCCAAGTTTGTTAATCCAGTTTTCGCTTTCACTATTTTCAATCAACTCATATTTTAGAAGGAAATAAGGAAAACTAGCATTATTTTGAGAAGCTCGAGAATACTACTAAGGGACGAATTAATTTCTGTAGCTGAAAGCAAACTAAGACTCATCGATTGCGTTAATAAATACTCAGAACAAACTGCCTGTGTTTACATCAACAGACACACGTGGAACGCAACGTGGCAATGTTTTAGTTTCATCGGCAGTTTTGTAAATCACCGCAAGGTAGCATATTCAAGCGCTGGAGTTCCGAATTCGTTTTTTTGTTTTGCAAAATTAGCAGATTTTGTATAAGCTCATCCCTCTAATTTAACTTCAAAAAAGGTTCCAAAAATTATTGGTTTTATACAGGGGAAATATGCGTTATTTCGGTTTCAGGTTTGCTCTTTCAATAAACAATTTGAAAGATCTGTTTTTTTTTAATCAGAATTTTGTGAAGGGTCCGTTTTGGTTGATCGAATTTTTGTGAAGGACGGTGTTAACGGACCCAAATTTCCTCTGGCCAGACCCCTGAAGGCAGATGATCCGGTTAGGTGGTCAGTCTAAAGCGGAACCTAAAGTGCTTGGTTCCCAAGTATGCTTGGTACTGATTTTAACGACCTACTAAAAGGATGAACGGCTTAGTCAACCATGCCCAATCCAGGAACAAAACCAGGAACTGTAGCTTGGGAGCGCAAAGCGCTACCTCTGAGCCGCTGGGCTTCTGTCATCAGCAATGCCTTCAATTAATATTTTGGAAAAATTATTTAAATATCTTTACGTTTATTTCAATAATAATATTTTATTGAAGAAAAAAGTTGCTCATTTTATTTCCTTTTACATTTACTTTTATTCACAGATTTGCCAAAAATCTTTCTCCTGATAAGCTGCATCTTAGCACTTTAAAAGGTCATGGAGAACTACGTAACTTGGAACTGAATGAAAAAGTTTTGACAGAACTTCTTGAACTTCCTGCGTGGTTGAACTTGAAATGTGCCACTTGCAATCATGTCACCTTGCAGGTTTGTATTTTAGTTTGTTTAGTTAGGAGAAGTTTTGTCATCATTTTTTTTTTAAACTAAAGTATATAAATCCAGTAAAACAATGACAAAGCATCTCAGAAAATAACCTCTTATATTTTAAGCAATAATTAGAATTTAAAAAAAAAAAAATGACAGGGGTTCCATTGACGTGCCATCATTGAGCCAAGCCCCACACTTAGCCAATGTTCAGTTCTTGGTTCAGCATCGAATTCATTAACATTTTTTCAACTATTAGTTCCTGCATTTTTGCATTTAACAGTTTATATTTCACTTTTGAATGTGTAGATTTTTTTTCAGTGAAAAAAATCCTCTTTCTACACAACACCTATTGTCAAGCCTGTTATGGCACATAGTAGCACTTCCTTGCTGGTATTTTCATTCTCTTTCGAAGCGATCATTTGTTGTGTTGTTGGTGTAGATGTCGAAAGGTTTGGTTTATCACTCTTCGGGAGGGTGAAATAATATTTTTCAAATAGCTTGTTTTAATTTGAAGCATCAAGGATTCAGAGGTCTTGCATTAGAATACTGATTTCAAACATTCGGCCATCTTCTCCGTTTGTGAGCTCAGGAGAACAGACAATTTCCAGATTTTTCTGCGGATAAGTATTTTTGTCATTGGTCTCCTGTCAAATTTTGTTTTTTCCCAAGGGACTCCCTCCTGGCTAGTCATCAAGTGATAGGAACAGGGGGCCCTCAAGGACGATGTCATATTTTGTATCTTGCTTTTCATGATTTTTTACTCCCAAGTCCTCTGCCCGCTTCCCACCTACCCCCCCCCCCCCCTACTTTTAATTTTTTATCTGGGAACCCAATATTGTAGGTGGCTTGTCTCCAAAATTTGAATTTTTAAGATACACCTATAGATGGCCAATGACTGTAGGCCATGAGGAAAATTTTAGAGATACTTTAATGTCATTAAATTCACTCTCAACAACTTTGATGATTAGATAGTAAATTTTCTTCTGGAAATAAAAATTGATAAAAATAAATTACATTTTAATATCATCTTGTTAGCTCACAAGATAGCAAATATAAATCTTACTAAAAGTGCTAGATATGCAAATCTTATTATCTTATAAATGCTATGCTTCATGTTTCTTGTTTTGTACCATTTTCCTACATCCTCTCATTTTTATTTGAAATTTTTTGATGTTTTTTATTTGAAAAAAATATATGGTAATATTTTCGTATTGAATTTTTAGATCTCTTGGACTAAACTTAAATCTGTTCCTATTTATTTGGTAAGTTTGTTTTATTTCATAGAATAATAATTATATTTTTATGAATAAATAGTTCCTTAAAATAATGTAAATAGTTTGATATTGATACATAAGTACCTACTTAAGATATCAAAAATCTTCAGAGTAAAGTACTTTTGATGTAGCAGTAGGAGCCAATAGGGTTGTTAGTTTTAAAGAAACTCTTCCAAAGTAATTTTATAAATAAGGAAAAATAAACAAGCTAAATTTCATTTTTAACTTTGATATTATAGAAAGTATTTCTTTTAATTACTTAATGATAGAGTACAGGATATTGCTAGATTTTTTTTTTCCAAAGCATGGAAATACACCTTGGCATTTTTTTAATGAATAAAATTTTTTTTGGAGGAGTGAAGTAAATGAAAAAAAAAAAAAAAAAAACTAACGTCCATAATGGTGATCATTTTTATTAAAAACACTCTGGGGTTGGAATGAAAGAGGGCAGAGTAAGGAAAGATGTGTATTATTTTGATTTTTAATGTTTTGAATTTGAATAATGAAGAAGCGTTCAAATGTAATATTTAAAAACTCCATTTGATTTTCTCCCTCCCGCCTCCCCATTTTCCATGCTGCTTAGTTTTCATTTAAATGTAAAGGGTGAAAGTAGGCTTAAATAAACTTTTCATCAGCATTTTCAAGGTTCAATGCATAGAATGCACGTGAAGGAATGTTAAAAATAGCTCTAGTAGGTACTGTTGTACCTCCATGCAGAAATGTATCCTAATCAGGGTTGGCAGGGTTTTTCCCACCTCCGGTAAATAACAAGGTAAAAACTGGCATTTACTGTCATGGGAAATACTATGTTTTTCCCGCATGGGGAAAAACTGATTTTTAAAAACATAAATATCAATTCAAAACAATCTTTAAAAAATTGAGTTCTAATTAAATAATAGCTTGGAAAATAGAAAAGAAGGAGAAAATTTACAAAAATGGACAATGAAGTGGATTTATTTATAAATATTTACACAACACAGAGATTACAAATCTTAATCCTATTCATATTCTTCGTCTTCTACTTACACATTGGGTTTTAGCATCATGTAACAAAGCACATTAGATGCTTTTTGCATTGTTTGACCTTCATTGACCTTTGTTTTGCCTTCAGAGAAAAATGTCTTCGACTGATTTGTCAAACATTCCATTTGAGTGGACAAGAATCTGGCAACAACTGTTACTGCTGATGCAAAAAAACATTCTGTGTAAATATCACACCAAACCAAAATTAAAAAAAAAAAAGTTTGACAGGTCTACTTAAAAATGTAATAAAAACTTTATTTATATTAAACACAAATTATTTATTGTTTCTCCTGATGACCCTGGTATTTTTAAGTTTAAGAATTTATTTTATTATGTTCTAAAATATTTATTTAGGAAATTAATTATTGTTAAAAACCTTTGTGAGCAAATTTTATGTTTTATATTATAATTCTTATTTAGTTACATTCCTTTCGTACAGAATAATTTTAAAACCAAGAGAATTTTGTAATAACTATTTATTTCTAACTTTCATTTTACACATCAGATTCAGAAAGACAAAATATTTCTTACTTATTGTTATTTGGAAGTTTTTCCCCGGTTTTTACCACATTTTCCGGGTATTTACCACTTTTTCCCAGTTTTTCCCGGCAGGATAGGAAAAACAAGTTTTGGACCGGAAAAAGCCAACCCTGATCCTAATCTGTTTATTCTGTTGTTTTTATTTGTTTTACTCATTTATTTAACATGTTATTACTATTATAATTATTATTGCATTGTCTCTTACTAAAGTGTGTTAATCTAATGGTTTGAATAAACATTTAGTCTTTAGATGAAGTTATTGTGGAAATAGAAACATGTGAAGATCTTAGGCCACCAACCCCTATGTCTAGTGAAGCTAGCTATAAGTATGTTAATCTGTAATTTTTCATTATTTTAACGCAGTTAGTTTTATTTTCCTCTTAAGTCATTATGTAATAATTTATTTCTTTGCTTCTGTTAAACTTTTGAGTGTCTTATGAATAAAAGCTATCAAGATTGTTTTACACCAAAGGTGAAGCACATATGGTCTAGTGGCTTCTATCAAAGCTAGATTTTGAATTGCTGAATATTTACAGTACAGGGTGTCCAAAAAATCTCCGACACCTTTAAAAAAAATCATGGAAAAGCATCGATTGTCATACGGAAGTGTCATGGCAAAGTGCAACAAAGTGTCATGGAGTTTACACAAAAATGTTTCGCAGGTTCATGAATATTTTATGACATTGCAAAAAAAAAAAAAAATTAATTTGAATTTTGACATTTTGAATTCAAGTTATGTTTTTCTCAATCACGAGTGTGTGTGTTTGTGTGTAGGGGTATGTGTATGTGTGTGTAGGCATGTGTGTTTGTGTCTGTGTGCTGGCATAAGTGTGTGGGTAGTTGTGTGTATGAGTGTTTGTGTGCGTGGGTTCAGGGTATGTGTATGTGTTTGTATCTGTGTGCAGGCATGAATGTGTGGGTAGTTGTGTGTATGTGTGTGTGTATGTTTTTGTGTGTGTGTATGTGTAGGTGTCTGTATGTATGTGTGTGTATGTGTAGGTGTCTGTATGTATGCGTGTGTGTGTGTATGTGTTTGTGTATGTGTGTGTAGGCATGTTGTTTGTGTCTGTGTGCTGGCATAAGTGTGTGGGTAGTTGTGTGTATGAGGGTTTGTGTGCATGGGGGCGGGATATGTGTCTGTGTGTGTAGGCATATGTGTTTGTGTCTGTGTGTAGGCATGAATGTGTGGGTAGTTGTGTGTATGTGTTTGTGTGTGCTTATGTGTGTAGTTGTGTATGTATGTGCGTTGTGTAGGACATGGATGCAACCTGGAGACTGTTTTCGCTATAGGAGCAGCGTCGTTAGGAGCCGGTCGACGGTGATGGTGCGGAGGGTGGCGGTGGGAAAATAAAATGATAGGACACCAAAAACAGTCAAATGAAAGCAATAAGCAATCGTGATTGCTCAAAAAAAAGAACCTTCGAAGTTGCATTTAAAGGTGGTGTTGCTCTACCGTCACTGTTAGGGCCTGTTCACATATCGGCCGTCCGTTCCGTCCATCACGTTTCTTTCCTCCCGAAACAGGTTTTCTTTGCTGGTTGCCATGACAGCAAGCCATCTTGGACGGGACCGGTTTCGATCAGAAGAACCTTGATATCTGACGGCCGTCAAAAGTAGGACAGCATTTCATTGGTTCCCGCCAAGCAGCGCGCTCTTTTCTCTGGTGGGTGAGTTCAGCCATGTGATTGATGTGCAGCGACCTTATGTGAATGCTATTCACATAATGAAGTCAATATTAGAACAGAGTGAATGCATGAAAATTAAATACCCCTATATGTTTATTTGTGCTTCAATAAAATTTGAACTTAAATTAAATTCCTTCAAAAGATTCAATCAGTTCTAAACCAGTGATAAAAATTATAGGTTAAATCTATTAATGCACTAAAAAATATTTATTTTGTATTTTGAAAGGAAATTTTTTAAACTTGCTAACCTTGTCCTTTTTTTTCAGATCTGGAGGAAAATATGGTTTTTCTGATCGAGTTATAGATGGGATGACTGTTGTAGTTAATTCAGTTGTTATTAATTTTAATTCTCCTGCCTTTCAAGCATCTTTTCAGGTATTTTTAAACTTTTCCCCCTTTTTTTTCTTAACAGAGCATGTTCTTATATCTTTCATAGATGAAGTTACCATAATTTGCGCGCTCCCAAATCCGCACATCTTCATTTTAAAGAGAGGGGGCTGGGGGGAGGGGTACCAGCAAGTTTTGAACACATTTGACTAAATTGAAATTTTATAGAGCTTTTCATAAAGCACAACATAAGCCTATTAACCCATTCGGGACGGCAGCTGTTACACGTGGACTGCGCGTACAGGACGGGGCAATTTTTTCCCGCTAAGCCTAATTCGCAGTTTTGGAAAGTACGCATTACACAGGGCGAGGAGTCAGTCACCTTTCTCACCTTTAGTCACCTTTTGAAAATTTGGTTACTTTTTGTCACCTTTTGCAACTTTTGTCACCTTTCTCACTTTTTTTGAAATGCGTCTTAGGAATTTTTTTTTAAATAATTAAATCTTTGAAAAGTATCTGAATGGTAGCTTTAACAGTGAAATTAATTTAAAAAATAGCCTTAAATATGCCCCCCACCTTGTTGTTGTTTAAGAAAAATAGCTATGCTATCGGGAAATTGGGGAATTTTTTTATCGCTTGCAATTGCACCCTATGAGCAGAACCAGTCTTTCTATCCCTTCTACAGATGGACTTGCTCCTTATTTTCGGGAATGTATGTTAAAAGAAGCATGTTTATCCTATTATACTTTGAGCTTTGATGACACTACCAATGTCAAAGACAAAAAAGAACTGCAACGAACAACAAAATATTGGTCTAAAAGCCAATGTTGCATCACAACAAGGCATCTCAAAACTTTTATCTTGGGCAAGGCAGTTGGTGAAATTTCGATTGAGAAGCTATGTGAAGCACTTACCGAGAGTAATTATCCATGAATAAATGTCTCATGCTTCCTTTGGATTGTCCTTATGTTAATAAAAAGGTTTTTAGGTTGTTTGACACTATTATCCTTGAGACACGAGAAAAAAAGCCTAATAATTATTGGTACTTGCAGTATTCATACAATGCATAATGCATGTGTCAAAGCATTGCAGTATTTAGGTGAAGAAGCATCTGAACTTCTTCTTAGTACTTATAGCTATTTTGATGGTTGGCCTTCCCGTTAGGAGGACTTCGAAGAAGTGCAAGCTCAACTAAATGCACCTCATCACAAGTTCCTGAAACACAGAACTACCCATTGGCTTACTCTTGGACCTGCAGCAAACAGACTACTGGAACAGTGGGATGCTCTTCAGTATTATTTGTTTAAACGTGTGCCTTTGAAAAAGAATTCAGCTATGCAATGCAGGTCATATAAAGCTGTTGCAAAGGTTTTAATAAGACCTTCTATAAAAGCTGAGCTGCATTTTATCTTTTCATCTGCTGATTTGTTTATGCAGTTCACGAAACGCTTTCAATGCCAAGCGCCTATGATGCACAAATTGTACCAAGAAATAGAGACCATTGTTCAAACTTTTATGACTCGAGTTATAAAAGCCTCTGTCATAAAGAAAGTTGATTTTTCAAACGTAGACACGGATAAACTGTTTGCAATTGGTAACAGACTACCTCTTGAAGATCTCGTTGTTAGTGGATAGGTGACAGATGAACTGTCAAAACTGAAAGAAAATGAAAAGGTTATGTTTTTGAGAGGTGTTAAAAAGCATTGTGTGACTGCATGCAAGTATGTAATAGAAAAAAGTTGCGTATCAAACGGGTTACTGAAAAGTTTCAAATTTTTGGATCCAAAAGAGAGAAGTAAATCTAGAAGCTGTAAGGATTTGATAAAGATTACCAAAATCATGCTTTTTAATGTTCCGCTCGATAGGTTGCAAGATGAATGGAAACTTTTGCAGCTGGAAAAAGATGATGAAGCATCCAAAAACAAAACCATTGATATCTACTGGCAGCAGCACATTTCAAAAAAGGACTCAACTTCCAATTTTCTAAAGTTTCCCAATGTTTCTAAGGTGATAAAAGCTTCACTTGCATTATCACATGGCAATGCTGACATTGAAAGACTATTTTCCATTTCAAAGCATCTTTTTGGTGAAAATAAGACAGCAAGGACTGAAAGATTTTTAAACAGCATACTTATAGTTAAAGACGCTGTAAAAGAACATCCTCATTTGCTTTCTCTACCAATGGGTCCAGAAATGATTAAATGTGCACAACAAGCACACGCAAATTACACAACATACATGGAGGAATGTAAAAGGAAAAAGGATTTGGAATTGAAACAGAAGCAAAAAGAAGAGCAAAAAAGAAAGGATTGTGAAGAAGAAACTAAGAAAATGGAAAAAAATTAAAACATCTATTGAAAGTGAAACTGTAGAAATCTTTACAAAAAGCATATAGGCTATTTTGGTAAAAGTCAGTAAAAAGAGATAATCCTTTTCTGTTTTTTGAGTTCTTAACAAATTGCTTTTGGTCACCTTTTAGTTACTTTTTTTGTCACCTTTTAGTCACCTTTGTTTTCAAATTTGTCACCTTTCTCACTTTTTTCAAAGGCCACCAGCAGTCCTCAGCCTGATTACATAACAATGAATAAAGTGTACACTTCGCGTAGAAACGAAACCCTTTTTTAATATATGATAAAATACGTATGTCATAATTTCAATCATAACAAAAAAATTTAATGAACTATAAGAAAATACAAAATATATTGTTTTTTACTGTAACTAAGATTATTAAAGTTAGACAATATATTTTGCACAAAATAGGAAACATATTTGCGCTTAATTTTTGTGAAATACTTGAAGAATATTGTAACAATTCACATTTTAAAGCCGCATGAAAAATGTCAAAGCACTGAGCAATGCGCATTGCACACTCATAGGTGGTGTTAAGTCTTTTAATTCTGCTTCGAGCAAACGACGCATCTCCGTCTAAATTCTTTGCCCTCTTTTTCAGCGTGTAATTTTAGAAAGTATCTACTGTATGAAGAACTAAAATAAAAATAATTTATAGTTGTTTCAATGTCGTCCGAAAAATCCATAGATGGATCAGTCATAAATTTAAATATTTCCTCCTCGTAAAGATGACCTGTTCACCATGGCTACACAAATGAATCTAAAAGTAAAACCCTTTTCTAGAATATCTATCATGAAATCCCATTATAAATGGAATCGAAACTAGAAACATCCATCTCAAAATGAGTATGTGTTTCCCTTTTCATTTGCTAGCACATGTTTGTATTTTTTTTTTCACGAAATCCAATAAATCACAGACACTTGACGGACGCCATTCTGACGCCAGGGAGAGAAATACTAATGTTCTAGACCAATCATCTGGACGGAACATGAATAAGTAACGCCATCTGATAGTAAACATTTCGTTCCGAAATCGAGCTGCACACATTCATCGCTCGGATTCTTGAGTAGCGCATATGCTGGAACACAAATAAGCGTCATTCAGATGAGACGAGCAGCCGCCACTGACTCAAACGTGCGTCGTTCGTCCCGAACGGGTTAAACCATAACCTATTAAAATGAAAATCCATCAACACCTCTTTGTGCTAAAAAATACCTACTTAAAAAGTAAACTGTTATGCTTTTGTTCTGAAATAAATTGTGAGAACATCATTTTTTGTCTTTGAAAATTAGATCTTTACAAACCTCATAACATGTTTCATAATTTTGTTCTCTCATAATTTATCTATTTAATTACCACGTGATCGATGGGGGTTAGTATAAATTTTAAACGTGTTTAGTATCAAGTAGGGGAAGAGTGGGTGCAGTGAGATGCCAAAATTTTCAATTACGTTTTTCATTGTTAAAAACACAGAAATTAAATTCTTTCAAATGGTACAATATGATACAGAAATAATGGTACAATATGAATGGTGATTCCAGGCTCAGAAGGCTTAAAATGTACAGTCTTGAGCAAAGAAGAGACCGAGGGGACACGATTCAGCTGTTTAAATTTATTAAAACGAAAGATGTTACGGGACTGAAGTTTAGCACTGAAAACAGGACAAGGGGTCATTGTTTTAAGCTATTTAAATCTCAGGATAACATGGATATTAGGAAAAATTATTACTTTAGCAGGATAGTGGAACCTTGGAACAGCTTACCGGAAGAGGTGGTAATGAGCAAGGGAGTAGACAATTTTAAGAGGGCCATTGATCTTCACTGGGGATTGTAAATTGACTAGGACCAGTCTAGCTGGGCCCAGAGCCTGTTGCTGGTCGTCACTTTTGTATTTGTCATATTTGTCACTGTAATATTTACTAATAATAAAGCTCAAAGTCTCTCTGTCTGGATGTCTGGATCTCTGACGCGCATAGCACCTAGACCGTTCGGCCGATTTTCATGAAATTCGGCACAAAGTTAGTTTGTAGCAAAAAAAGCTACAAATACGCACAAACAGGAAAAAAAAATTGGAGCTAAATGCAATTTTGTCTCATTTTCTCCTGGTAAGTGGGAACAGTGAGACACTTTTTTTTTTGAATTAGCAAACTTTGAAAGAATAGAAAATTTCCTGGAAAAATCTGAATGATTGTTGTTGTTTGGTTTTGGTATGAGCCATTATCTTTGGCAAGGTAAATTCCGTGTCATCTTGACATTCATTAGTGACCTTTACCACAAATTTATTTGAGACTGATATAGAATGATTTATAGATGATTCTGGATCAGTAAATTGACTTAAAGTATCATCTTGTGATGTAGCATAAGATAAGGATGGAATGCTTTCACTGTAGCCTTTGTCTAATACTAGTACAACAGTTTCTTTCCCATCTGTTTCAAAAAATCTCAGATAGCTTATCTGACTTCCTATTTTCTAGACATGTTGAAATTTTGAAATGTGAAAAAATATTACATTAACATATTGGAATAAAACAATGAATCAAAAATTATGTAAATGGAATGAGTACGAAATGGAAATATTTATGTGATATTATATAGCTATAAGACCTATAATTCCATACAAGCATCCTTATTTTGTTGATGCTGGGCTTTCAAACTTATTTTAATCTCATTTATATCAAAGGCTAGTTGTAACTAAATTTAATTCAATGTATAATTTCGGCACTTTTTATATGAAAGGGTGCTGTCAATGAATCAATGGTGTCTCACTATTCCCTCATTGCAAAATAACTTTTATCTACAAAATTTTCATGTTTAAAAATTGCAATAATTTTCATCAATGTTTATGGACGATCTTAAATATTTGATTTGAATTATCTTAATTATAACCATGTAAGTGTGTTAATTACAACCATGTAAAAACCCTATATTTTGGAAACTTGCCGAAATAGATCAAGTGCTTCGCCGAAAATTTTATGCCATGATCGGAAGTTTCAATCCTGCTGCATCCTGTAAATATTGCTACTGTTTTAAAAATTAGAATTTATTTTGACTTTTACTACTTTCAATGCACTTGTTATTATTACTTAGTTTGTTAAAACTTAGTTTGGGTCAGCCTCAAAACCCCTTTTGGTCTGCTGACTGATAAAAAATTTCTGAAAACAATTTACAGACTTGTGTTGTTTTTTTTCTTCTTTTCTTTATTTTTTAACTAAACGAAAAACATTACTTGGTTTCAAAAAACTGCTGTATGAGTTAGTTGTAACATTTTTATTATTATTTGCATTCTACATATTTAAATATAAACGTAAATAACTATCATATAAATAAAAAAAATTCGAGTAAAAGCACAGAAAGTTGTAAAACATAATCATTAAATCACATTGAATCAGGACCATTCCAGCGTTACGTGTGTGACTTTTTGACGCCATTTCGTTAAAATTAAAAATAAAAACCAATTTGATATTTAAAAAATAATTTTTAGCAGTTTTTACTTGATTAGCAGAAGATATGTTAGAGGTTTTAAGTGGCAGGTTTATTTTTGTAGGACAAATCTAAATTTTTTTAATAAAATTTTAAATGCAGAGTTATGTGTGTGACTCAGAAAATATGAAAATTAACTATACCTTATACTATTTTGTAATTTCCTGTGAAATTTTAAAAGGTAAATGAACAGTATTTTTTGTGCATGTGTCAAAGTATACTGAGTAAGTATTCCATTAATAGCTTTTCTGTAAAGCTTGTACAACAGCAACAAAAAATATTTTATAAGCGTTACGTGTGTGCCCGGGTGCAATAGTTGAATGAGATTTCCTAATAAAAATCCAGTTTACGTTGGATCTTTGTGAAATTGCGCACAGAGGTTCTTTGGTGTTCTCAGGAACTTGCATGGGAATCCCCCCGGGCTTGCCCCCCCCCCCCTTGACAGGGATCTTATATATTCAAGTTTAGTTTACGTTGTATCTTTGCCAGGTTTGACACAGACATTCGACCTTTGATGCTCAAGAATTCACATATGAGGTACTTTTGTCCCATATGGGGGGGGGGGGGGGTCAACCACCTTAGGGGTTTTTTCCAGAAAATCCATTAAACGGGATAGTGGAGGCCTATCAGTAACAATGATAAAAAAAATTTTAATTAAAAAAAGCCAAATACGTCTAAAGTTAAATTTTGAGACTCTTTCCTACAAGAAGGGAAACCTAACACTATTTTTTTCTTTTATTTAAGCCTGATTGTTGAAAATGCGCCACTTGACACAACTATTATTTTCAAGGTAGACCTCTCAACGCCGGGCAACGCAGCTAGTAAATACTTTAAATTAAAGGATAATTTTACAAAATAAATAATGATAATGAAATTAATTTTTATTTCTATATGAATGAAATAGTAAATGTCAAGCTATCACGAGTAAACTATTAGAAATGCCTGACCTATACTTATGTGGTTTAAAATATTTAGAATGTTTTAAATCATCTGTAGAATTTATTTATTTTTTCTTAAAAACCAAAAATCATCAAAAAATATAAATACAATTTAAGGTACTTAGAACATTGTACTTTTGATTTTAAAGTATGCAGATTGCAAATACTTAGTTTAAATTGCTCTTTAAGTATGAAAACAACAATTCTTAATTTGTTCTTTTTATTTATTTATTATTTTTTATTATTATCGAAATTTTTTACCACAAATAGAGTTTTGGATTCAATACCAGCACACTATGTTTTTAGTTGAATTGTGTACACAGTTCCTTTTCCCCTTACATTCAAACGTAAAGACCCAACTCGTAATGAAACCTATTCTGGAGCATTATGTGTTATCTTTCAAAAAGTCTTGTTAAAAGTTTTCTGCCGAATTTTTGAAGATGAAAGTTAGGTTACAGGTAGGGATTGCAATACCAGTATACAGAATACCAGTATTTCGAGCAATTTTGCAATTTCGTAATACCGGTATTGAGGAAAATACTGTTATTTTTACTATTAGCTGAAAATAAAAGTTTTAATTCAAGAAGTTTCAATTTAACTAATTAAATACCTACTTATATTTTAAATGTACATTTATTTTCCCATGATACAGAACCGAAATCGTACGTTCAAATTTTTGAACGTACAGCAGTAAAAATCTACAACAGCAGAGGAGTTCCTATTTATAAAATTGCTCAAATAGTGCTGCTGTGGAAATGTAAAAAGTTTGAGCTGGTATAGTTTACGAGCAACCGGCATAAATCCAAAGTTCCGCAGCATATTATAAAACACTTACCACCACTATATCATTTCTTGGTAAATGTTTTCGTGTTAAACGTATTTCACTATGTATATCAAAATTTTTTTGACTAGCCTGCTGTTTGAAGTCACAAAACTTGTTCTTTCAGCTGTCCCGTGTTGTTTTAGAAAGTTATTGTCCATTTTTCAAAAAGAAGGATCTCCGTCTGTCCCGCATCAAGGATGCTGATCGAGGCGAGGTTTTGCTTTTCAAACGTTTGGAATGGCAAGTGCTGCGTATAGAAGCAAAATCACGAGATAATGATGCAAATGGTCTTCGTGGTGATATACCATTGACTCCACTGAGACTCATTACAAATCAAGGTTGCTGCAAAATGACCATCAAAAAGAAACTGTGTGGTATGTGTGTATGTCGCTGTTATGTTGCTTATAATCACTTATGTTTCTCTTCAGCATGGTGCTGCATGCTTTTAAAAGTTCTCAAAAACTGCTTGAAATAAAAAGTTTCATTCTCAGGTGCTTAAAAACCTGGAGAAAGACATCAAAATATGGCTTTAGTCCTAGAATTTCGTGATTTAATTTTAAGAGTTTCATTAAAGAATTCTGTTAATTTTTCTTTTTTTTTTAACCGCCCTTTTTTTTCCTTGGAAAATCTTTGAATACTCTTGGAAACAAATTTCAATTTTGTGTATGAACCTTCTCCAGTGTTCATTTGTTTTTAAATATTTCATTTGTGTGACAGGAGTAGCACTTTTCCTAATAAGATTTAAATTAAAGAAACATTATATTAAGTGCTACAACAGCTCCTAGTATCCATAAGTAGTCTGCCATATATATTCAACGAGGCTGTATAGCAGATACATATAAATATGCGTACAGTAAAAGCCTTGCTGTCTAGTAATCAGTTCACCGTTAAGCTGAAGTAACTGGAATTCCTACCAATTTTCTTTATATTCTACTCCATCAAAAAAGGGAAAAAAGAAGAGTGAAAATTTTTCCAACCGATAAACGGGCAGCACTAGTTTAACTCAAAGTACCTGATTTCGATATGTTTTATACTTATTTTGAAACTTTTCTTATTTCCTTTTAGATTGCAGTGTTGTTGGTTCAAGGTTGATTTTTGTTCTCGATGATCTGTTATGGGTATTGACAGATGCTCAGTTGGTTGCTGCTCTCCATTTCATCCAGTCTTTAAGTGGCTTGGTGCAAAAGGCTACGGAACTGACACAGAAGCAAAAAGCTAAACAAAAATTAGAGGTATTAAGTAGTATTTATCTTTTTTACATACAGTGGTGGAATTGTTGCACTTGTATCTCAGTGAAGATCAATAGTGAGTCATTTTTCTGGTTGTCAGCGGCTAGTAGAAGCAAATTTATTGTGTTTTTTTTTCCTTCTTACCATTTTTTTTTCACAAATGAATTTTTAATTGCTTTTAAAACGTAAAAAAATTATCAGGGCTGCCATTATGATTTTTTGCAAAAACGAAGATGAAGCTCATAAAATTCCTGAGATCTAGGGCAACATGAATAATTCTTAAATTTTACTCATGGTTTTGTAATCTTTACTTTTGTAGCTGGTTCATTATTTATCTTAAAAATGATATAGTAAAAAAAAAAGATAATGAATTGGATCTTTCAAAAATATTTCTTTGAAACAATTTCCTTTACAAATAAATAAATAAATAAATAAATAAAAAATAAAAATCGTCCCCTGCAAAAAAAAAAAAAAAAAAATCTTGAAACAACTTTACATTGAGTACAAAACAGATGAGCCAGAAAGATTTACAACATAAAAGAGAAATTACATTCAGGATTTTCTAGAGTGGGGAAATGTTTTTTTTTTTTTCATTTCTTTGCGATCCAATCAATAGTTACAGCAAGTTCATTGGGGTTGTCAGGTTTTTTGCAAAAACCATTTAAAAAATCTGTAAAAAACGTCCTGGTCAAAAATACATTTTTGCCAACATATGCCAAAGTGGCAAAAATAGATAAGCGTTATTCTCGGTGATCGGATGCAGCTAGTTTAATTTTTAGTAGTTTTTTTAGTTGAAATTTTCAGAAGTGAAAAGGATAACACAGGTGGAGTTGATCAGATTGGTGACTCCTTGGCAAATAAAACTAATATATTTAGTATTACTAAACTAATGTTTTTAATATTTTAGTCAGCGGTTTTTTTTTTACTTAGTCACCACATGACAAGTGGGGACCACTAATAGTGATCTTTATAACTCAATATTTTAACAATTCTACCAAAGTGAAAGTATTTATTTAAACATTTTAAGTACTTAACAGTGAAAATTTAGAAAGTATGTTATTGAAAGTTTTGGTTTTCGTGATTAATAGTTAAACAGTTTTAAATTATACATGTTCAAGAATCTGAATAATACTTTGCAAACTCTGTATTTCTGTGTATGCTGATCTCTCAGGTCTTACTAAAAATTTTAGTAATCCCTGAGGAGTTGAATGACTCTGGGTTATGTGTAAGCAGCCTCTTTCAATAGAAATGTAACTTGAAAGTACAAACCCAAACATCCATAGCCAGGAGCGGCATTTCAACATTTCATTTGGGGGGGCGAGTTTTTTAAATGTGAGTTACCTCAGTTTGGATTAAAATACATATTGGTTAACAGGATAGTATCATAAAATGGATTAAATATTTAT
The DNA here is from genome assembly GCF_026930045.1 of Uloborus diversus. NCBI lineage: Eukaryota > Metazoa > Arthropoda > Arachnida > Araneae > Uloboridae > Uloborus > Uloborus diversus. The sequence goes on along the minus strand of NC_072736.1, from coordinate 12,464,192 downwards.
AAAACAAATAAGGCTATTAAAAGAGTTAAAATATTAATTAATATAGTTTTATTTGATTATAAATTATTCCACAAAATATTTTGATATTGCAGTTTTTATCTTTCAGAAAATTTTAATGTACGATTTTTAGAATCTAAAAATCTTGTTACTTTATTCCATCAATATGCAATGTCGTACTTTTTTGCCAGTACGTCTTTTTGGCACATTGTGCTGCGAAGATAATTCTCAAACCTCCTAACACACAAAAATGTTCTTTCCCAACTAGCTGAGCCAATTGGAATAGTTGAAAAAAAGTTGAAGCAACAAAGTTAAGTTAGAAAATCCTTAGATTTTCCTCTTTAACATAACCCAGGTAACTTTGAATATTGTACTATTCTTCGTTTTTCATCATTGAATAGTATAGTGGCTATTTGCAAAACAATTCTTGTTCAGTGCTATAGATTTTACTTATAATTGAAACATTTTATTTCTCCTTTTCAATAACCTATCAAAAAAGATTGAGCTTAAGGCCAACAATACAGATAATTCTTTATCGTCAAATCTTATTTTAATTTTATTAGAAACTGAATCTATTATCTGATACAAAATATTAATTCAATTTTATGACTTTATATCATCATGTTGATTTTTTGTCACCTTCTAAATTCATTTGGATTTTTTTCCGCCTTATTAAAATTGGCGCGAATTAAGATTTTTTAAAGTTTCGCTCTTGGTTGAAATATACATCCAAGCAAAATTTATAAACTGTTTTGACTGTAGATTTAGCTGAAGTATGGTACAATCCGAAAATTAAGGTTAGCGGATTGAAGATGTTTTGATAGATCACAGAAATTTTTTAAAACTCTCCACAATACAAACAAAGAGAATAAACATTCAAACAAAGTCATACATGTAAAAGGGCGTCTTCTTTTCCGCCATTGGAAGAATCGCTTTCAAACAGTACAAAATTAACAAGGAGGACTTTTATAAGTTTAACTTTTGAAGAATATCTTGTGTCACTCAGAAATGATAAAGTTAGAGTAACCAGAAAAGGCATTTGTTGATGTTTGACTTTTTTCAAAAATAGCGTGTTTTTTGTAAGAATTTTCTATGAATGTATATAAAGCATTGAGTTGTTGATATGTCTTTCTATCAAAAGGAATCTGTGTTCACTCACTAACTAAATATACATTTAAAATATAAGCGTAACAACGTACGCAAAATGCCAAGGAATTTCTTGTAAAATCGTGCAGCCACACCATTGGTCCTCTCGTAACACTGAACACACAAGTATGAAATATTTAGTCCACACGAGGAGATTACTTCTTTAGTTGAAACAAACTGTGATTCTCCATCACTTTCTTCTGTTCTGAAAAGGGCTGCAAATGATTCACAATTTTCTAAGTTACATCTAAATAGCAAAATCCGTTTGTATTATAGAAATGTCTCAAGATTCTTGACTATTATAGAGAATCAGTGGGCATGTTTTGTAAAAAAAAAATACTTTTGGCATATCGTCGCCTCAGGGCAACAGTAGGATATCTAAGTGTTATTTATGGGATTAAATGTCTTAGTGTTGCTCTGAGGCGACGATATGGTCGTTGATTTGCGATTTACGTAAACCGAATTTGCCCATTTCTTACCATTCTGTGCAAAAAATTTGGGGGTGCAACTGCCCCCTCTCGCTCCCCCTATTTGCCGCCCCTGTCCATAGCCTTGATTAGCCCATTTATCTGCTAACTTGAAATGAGTATAAAAAAAAAAACGTTGGTGGCTAATTAAATATAGACAAAGGGACGTATTGTAACTTAACAAGTGCAAGATCTATTTTTAGTTGTTCCTATTTCTTTCTTCCCTTTCCCTTCCTATGATATCAAACCTTCCATAGTCACTTTAACTTCAGTACTTGAAACCTTATTTGGAGATCTAAACTACTTAACTGATTTTTAGATCTTTATTACTTTGCGCGTAGATGATTGACCAGACCAGTGTTGTTCGAAAAAGTTTCCCTCATCTCCCGTATGGTTTTTGGTGTAACCTAGCTTCATCTGTTTCAGTTAATCTGTTGATTATATGCTCAAGTATTTATGTAATCCGCTTGCAAAAGTGAGCGACCCGTTTTCAGCTTTTACATGCTTTTTTTACATACTAGACTGTTATTGTTTTAGTTATAGTTGAAATGTATTTGAGTGTTATTGATCATGTTCAGTTATTGCATACACTAGTGTCATTTTCACCTATTTTTCGGATTATCCCATCACATTCGCTTATGCCCGGTTACAGTGCCACCCAATTCCGTGGATAATCGGGTTTTACTTTACACCAATATTTGAAAAATTGTTTCACTAAACATATTACATATTTTTTAATGACTTAGTGATTTTTGTTTCAAAAAATGTTTTTTGTTATTTATTTTTATATTAATGAGTTCTCAAGAAACCGAGTTTTAAAATTTCGTTGTTTAGGCTATTTTGTTGCTCAATGCTTAATTTATTGTACAGATGAACTCTGTTTTTCCATTCATCACTTTGTTATAGTTCTTATATGCCTTTTTTTTCCGAGCTATATTTCACAACAGGTATAAAATCTTTCAAAAAAATATATATATTAAAAAAATCATGCTGTGGAGAATTTATGTTTTGTTATGATTTGAGGTGCATGTGTGTGTATATTTTATAAATTTATTATAAGTGGGAGTCTACATTTTGTTTAATATGATTTCTTTTCAAGACTTTTTATATTTATCAACATTTCAAAAATCAAGTCTTGTATATTACTTTTTGTTATCTGATAACTTAGGAAATTTAAAAGCTCGTGTTTCAGTGAATAAGTAATTTTATTCTCCATGCATACATTTTTCTTCTTCCTTTTCTTTCTTTCTTTCTTTTTTCTTTGGTGAGCAATAACCAATTTGGTGAGAACCAATCTTGTGTGGTCTTCCATTAATAGTATTCATCTAAGAATTTACTTTGAAAATTTATTAATATTTGGAAAAAATATGAGATTGGGCTTTTTATTTATTTAGCAACAACCTGATAGACATGTTCCAGGGACTCATTCCAAATCAAATCTACCATTATCGCCAGCTTTCTACCGTCATGATGTTGTGGAAACTTCGTATCATGTTTTGTGCAGTAGAATAGATTTGCATTTGTGTGATGATATGGACCCAAAAGGTATGTAGAAATGCCTTTTGAAGTGACCCGAGTTTTGTGATTAATTTTTGTTATTTTCCATGAGTTTTCACAAGTGCTTATTCATAGTTATTGTAATAATCACTTATGCTTACATTTAAATATATTTTGGGACTTCTTTAATACCAAGGAAAAAAAAAAGTTTCATTTGTTTATATATACATTATTATTACTTTAAAAAAGAAAAGTTTTTTGCCACATGGCAAGTTATAAAGATCAGAATAAAGGCAAGTCAGGATTTCTTCTGGTTTTCTCCATATTGAAACCTAGATGATATTAAACTAAGCTGTCTATTTCCCATTCTGTTAGGAACATATGTGTCAGTTTTAAGTAGGTTACTGAAATTGTTAACACCACTAGCTAGACAAAGCACATTTACATACATAAGAATAACATTATTAAAAATTAAAAAAAATGCTCTCTATCATCTTTTCGGACATGAGGCCGCTTGCAGTTCAGTACAGTATTGAAGTAGGACAAAGTACAGGACAGCAAGAAATAATGGCCAAAGCTGTAGCAGATTTTGCGTTACCCAGGCTACACCACAAGAGGCCTGCTACACTACACCCCAGCATAACAATGAATCCACTTGAATGTTCCATACTTCTACAATGAAGTGCTGTAAGCAAAGTTACTACCTATCACCTATAGATGTCACTACAATTGGGTGATTATTTTATCATGTGAGGGAATAGTTGTGTCAGTGATTTTGAAAAAAACATTCTCACTTGTGATATGTGAAGCACATTCCCTTGTATTACTGGAGCAAGAATTCAAATTGAGGCCTTGATCAGGGCCATTTAAAAAAAAAGGTTCAACTGCATCCACTATTTTCAGTATATTTAAAGTACTTTAGTAATTGTTAAGTTGTTTAAACTGAAGATAAATTTCAGTGTGGGTAACTGCAGTCTATGGTTTGGAAAAGCCAAGTGTAATATTTAAAAACACGGAAACCTTCTCTTTAGCAAGTTTTAGTTATACAGTTGATTTATCTGTAAAGTTTCATAGAATTTCGGGGTCTTGTTTATTGATTTCTAATGATATCAAATGGCGTTTGTATGTAAATAATCTCTAACTATGTGTTGTATGTTTTAATTTTAGATGGCAGATCTCAGCATCCTAATTTAAGAGGAGGGGGAGCATTGCAAGTTTCCCTTGATAAATTAATTGTAGATTATTATCCTTTCCACCGAGCATGTGAGTAAAGTCATTTTTTCTCTTTCAGACATCTTCAGTAAAATTATTTCTGTTTGAAATAGTTTATTTTATTATGTTGATATTATATTCCATGAAAGTGGATCTATAACTTCGTTTTGCAAAAAAGGAAGTATTGTATTCGCAAAAAAATTTTCACTCGTAAAATCAGCCTTAATTTCCATTTTGCTCACCCCTGAATGAATGTTGAGAATTTTTTTTGACTCAACCGCACGTGGATAAGTGCTTAAGAATGTATAGAAACATGAAATATCCATTTTGACAATTTCTGAATTAATTGTGTAAACTAGTTTTCTCGTGACGTCTATATGTATGTATGTGAAGTGCCCTTCTCAGTCAAAATTATTACCACGTAATGATAATTCTCTAGTATTATATTTTCATCCATATTTTTAATGTCTTTTAATTCTTAAATTTAATTATTTTATTTCTATTTAACACAAACTGCCGAATGGCAACACGTAATTAATAAAAGTGAAAAAAACGCACGAGATCGTGTTCCACGAATTTGGTCTTGAGAAAATAAAAATGACGACTTCTTGAAGTATATGTGATATAAATAAAGTTTTGTCGATTTTTATAAAATAATGGAGTCAAATTCTTATACAAAAATTAGGGTGTTGTTATAAACCTTCACAACACCCTCATATGTATGTCGCATAACTCAAGAACGGTATGTCCTAGAAAGTTGAAATTTGGTAAGCAGACTCCTAGTGGGATCTAGTTGTGTTGGTTCCATTTGGATGTTCCAAAGGTGGTCTTTTACACCTTTTTGGAGGGAAATCATTGTTAATTTCAATGCAAACTCAAGTGGTGTTATAATTTGGCTAACACTTGGAGATATATCGCCAAACTTTTGGTCGCCAAGTTTTGTCGCCAACAAATTTGGCTCTTTTTTAAAAAAAATCTGGTTTTAATGTTTCCACTATTGGAAATATTTAGAGAGTTAACCATTAAATCACATTAAAATTGCCAATGTTGGGAAAATTAATCTGAATGAAACGTTTTTATTTTTGCTTCGGTTCGCAACAAACTTGGGGTGAACATATGTAAAGTTTTTCTTTGCTTACTCCAAGTCCAAGGCACTATTATCATTAAATTAGCGTAAAAGAAAGTCATGTGATGCACACATCAGCTCGTTTTTTTAATATGATACCCTCAACAGATTTATTTCTTCTTTTTTAAGGTAGCAAATACAGGATTAGTAGCAAAATTTACAAAAGCTTTTCTGTATTGTATTGATTGATTATAATTAAAATTGATCTTTCATAAGCTGTCATAATGTAATGTAACATGCGTAATGATAGGTGTTATTGTCATTTACTTAGTGTCAGCCTTTTCGTTTTGCAGTTGCTAGTCGAGATCATTGGTTGCATTATTCTGAGCCTTCCTCGAGTCGCAGAGTACTTGGGTCCAGCAACTGTTGACCCTTTTCAATGAAAAGCTACAAACCAAAACAGATAGTTTGGCCACGGAGAATGAAAGTCCCAAGCACAACTTGCAGAAATCATCTCCATCATCTACTGAAAATGTAAGTTAGTCGTAGTACTGTTTGACCGCGGATTGTATGTAATTGGGCAATCTGCCAAGTAAAGACTATTTGATCTGAATGAATGTAGCAGGGGAGAAGGGAAAATAACGATGGGGGTTTTGATGCACGCGTTTTACAATTTCACTAGTGCCTTATATTCATTTATTGCATTCTCTAAAATAAAATAAGGGAAGACAAAAATAGTTACCATGGAAACAACAAAAAGAAAAGAAAATATATTCATTTCATTTAGGAACGTAAAAGCAAAATGGTGAGCTCAAAACTTTGTTGTGAATAAATAAATCAATTTTTGCCGTGAGAATATAGGTAGAATAGATTTCAGATTAAAAAATGTTGCTGCGAGCAAATTTTCATTTTTACAAAACTAAGGCTAAATAATAAAGAGGCAAAAGTGCACATCTGTAGCAAACCAACTAACACCCCGATAAACTAATAGATGCGTCCATTTCCATCTATAAACCGGATATTAGCTTTCCATGTAATCGATGGCCAGACAGTAGTGGATCTAGAAGTAATGAAAAGTATTACACTTATGGCATTATAGTTATTGTGTAATGCTTATTTAAAAGTTATCAGAAAATTCATTGGTGATTCAAAACAGCGACATATTAATTTACAATCTTTTTTTTCAAGCTACCGTATTTTAAATAGATTCAGTCATATCTGAGTCCAAAATTAATAAAATTAATCAGAATAATTTGCTTTGTTGCCAAACCAAAGAAATAAATTTTGCTAAAATGTACTCTTAAATGTAATGCGTAAGTAAGTCAAGCAGAAATAATTCAAGTCGTAAGTGAATTACCAAAACATAAAATAGTGCAGGATCACGTTACTTGATTAAGAGGCAAAAGGAGGAAGTACCTTTCTTATGCAGTAATAAATAAACAGTACAGTTGGTTCTCTGTTTAATGATGCTCTATTTAATGTCTTTCTCTATTTAAAGACAACTTTTCAAGGTCTCAGACCCTTCACTGTAGTTTTAGAAAAAATCTTTTTAAGGATGCATTTCACTTAAGGACAGATTTTTGTAATCTCTCAAAACTCATCAAATTGAGAATCAGCTGTAGGTATAAAGTAAAGAGGAGGCTCTTCTCCAAGTTCTATGTTTAGAAAGGATCACAAAAGTTAGGAGAGTAAGTCTCAATATTATTTCACTATTTTTGCCAGATTCTCTCATTTGAAAATTTCTGTTTTATGTCTTGCATGTTTTCGAAAATGTTTCAACAACTTTTTAATAATTTTTAACAATGGTACCTTTTGAGTACAAATCTTCTTAAAATTTAATGAGTTCAACAGCTTAAATAAAGCATCACTTGGCATCACTGTGCAAACGATTTCACTAACTCCATCTGTATGCTGTTTCTTGACTCTTCAGATATTGAAAGTTTGAAGTAAAAATAAAAATAAGTCAAAAAATACTAAATCTAACGTTTTATACAAGTTTCAGGTCCCCTAATTAGTATTTAGAGAAATAATCTTTATTGAAAACTACTACTGACCCAAAAAACTTGACATTTGTGCCATCAAAAACTCAAGGAGATATTCCATTTCAAAGTTTTAAGGGACCATACAGAAGATGCGATTGGAACTTATCGCCCTTTCAGAAGAATGACAGGTCGTCAAAGTAAGAAAAACAAGGCATTTATACTTTTCATTGCTATTCAAAAATAAATGCAAATGTTATGCCATGATATGCAAAAACACTACAAAACCTCGAACAGTTAGAGAAACTATGCTCTATGCACACATATCATTTTAAACACTTGTTAACTGCTATATTTTCACCCAAAAGGTGTTATTGACGGTGAGTGAAAAGTGGTCTAAGTCACAAAACACTGTGTTTCGTATCTCGGTGAATATTGGTCGTACTAATTTCAAACTTTTTTTGTTGGCATTATTTTTCAATGGAGGTTATTTCCCTAAATATAAGTAAGGGCACCTGGGGCCAATGTAAAAAGTTAAATTTTGTATTTTTTGACTTATTTTTATTTTTACTTCAAACTTTCAATATCTTAACCCTGCATTTTTACAATTGGAAGTATACATCTAGGACAAACGGTTGCAAAAATAAAGGTTTTGCAGATTAAAACCGAACATCCTGTATAACATATATGCCTATGTATTTGGTCAAATATAAGTAAATAACTTACCAAAGATTAATTGATAGCTCTTTAAAAACTCACTTGTAACTAGTTGAAGTAAAGTTTTTAAATTTTATCATTCTTTTTTGCTTTTTTAAAGCCTTTTTAAATATGTAAAAGAAGAGAAAAAGCCTAAACAAAAGCTTAAAAGAGAAAAATTTTAAGGAAATATGATTATGTATCTTATGTTTTTTACATGTATATATGAACTACATGAAGGCAAAAAATTTTTAAAATAAGTATCAAAGCACTATAACTTAAATGTGCACTAAAACAGTGATTTATTAAGCAAAGTAAATGTGTGAATTAAATTAAACCAGAGGAAGAGTGTAAGAAAAAAGTAGAGCAAGGACAGAGAGAGAGGGAGCTTGTCTTTTGTGAAAAATAAAATGAAATAAAATAATCAATGTGATTAAGAGAGCTTCAATTAGTAGTTTGAATTATGGTGTTTTTGCATCCTTTTTCTCCTTTTCTATTATTTTATCACGTCACACATGTTTCTGTGTTTGAAATATACATAGTTGCTCCAAATTGATGCAAAATTAAAATTTTTGCTGCTGCAAGCTGCTCTAAATTTGCAATTTTACTGCTCCCAAGATTGCTCCAAAAGTGAGTTTCGGTCGGCACATCCCTGATATAATGTGTGTGTAGTAGTTCCTTACTTCAAAGCACACTTTTTGCCACTCCAATTGCACTATTTTTGTGCTCCAAGTTTCTACAAAACACTTTTTGGTGAGCCAAACTGTTCCTAGTTCACTATTTTCTTGAACCAAGCTGCTCCAAAAGTCACTATTTTCCTGAGCCAAGCTGCTCCAAAGTCACTATTTTCCTGTGCTTGAGATTGCTCCAAAAGTGGGTTTCAGCTGGCACATCCCTGCAAATGTCATAATAAAAAATCAATACTTGTAAAAAATATAATGCATCTATTAAATTGGCTCTAAGCCTGGAACTCATTTTAGTGCTCAACTTTCCTACAGTTGAAACTATTCTTTCTGAGTTCACACAGGTCGGTGATACTGTTAACAATGCCTGATACACCTCCTCTAATTAAATTACCCAAAAGTATTTTAACTTCAAAAAAATTTGGTCTGTTGCATATCATTTTTGGATAAAATCTTTTGTGTGTGTGTGTTTTCTTTTGTATTGTGTGTATTTCTATAATTTTTAAATTAAAATTAATATTAATTTTATTATTAATAATATTAATTTTAAATTAAAAGCTAGTTGAAATTTCTTTCCTGGGAAACAATACTTTTCCAATATTAAATCATTTTCCCTTAAACAGGAGGGATTTGTGTTTATTTTTTATTAGCCCTTTGGTTTGAAATTTACGATAAACTTGACTAAATTTGATCTTGTTGGTTTCTCTTATTCGTTTTAGCTTTCTTTTCAAAATTCTTTGCAATTATAATTATGCAAATATCTGAAAATATCTTTGAATTCATGGAACATATTTATGTTTTTCCTCTACAAAAATTTTCAAGGCAATATATGATTTCTAAATATTATCTTGCCAGGTATGAAGCCAAACAGCGAAACGGCACAACAAACCAATACTGGTGCCAACAAATTACCATTTATAATGCTAACAAGAAACAGTTTTTGCCAAACTTTAGTACAGTTGAGATAGATATTTAAGAAAAAATTATAAAGTATTCCAGCAATTGATGGTTTGAATAAATTGTTCATCGGACAAAGAGGGGGTGGGGGGCATTCAAAATTACACTCAAACTTAACTTTCCCAAAAGGGAAAGTGAACGATCAGGGAAATGAAAAAATAAAGACATGGTGCGCAAAATACTTCTGTTAAATGATATTCTATTAGTTCATGCTTTCAAAGCTAAATTTTTACATCAATTACCGATTGATTTCGGTTCTGTATCATAGGAAAATAAATGTACATTTAAAATATAAATAGATTTTTAATAAGTTAAATTGAAAATTCTTGAATTAAAACTATTTATTATTTTCAGCTAATACCGAAAAAAAACGGTATTTTCCTCAGCAAATACCGGTATTACAAAATTGCAAAATTACTCGAAATACTAGTATTTGGTATACCGGTATCGCAATCCCTAGATATAACCTAACAATTATGCTGAATGTAGAATTGCTTGATCAAGAATTTGGTAGACTTTTAACAAAGCATAAGTATCATATGCAGTTTCTAATATTAGTGATTGAGGACGACAAATGAGCGTATCCAGACAGCCAGAAGTAAATTTTGTTATATGTTAGACAGAACAATATTTATTATTTATTTATTAGAAGGAAGTTGGTAAACAAGTTATAAACATGTTTTATATCACTTAGTATTATATTTATATGTAAATTGGATTTCATTTGTATCACAAGTTAAGGATTGAAAGTAATTTTTATTTTCAGATAAATACTGGATCTCCTGTTACTCCCGATGATAAACCTCTACTAACCAGAAAAGCCAGCACAGTTAGTAATTCCTCCGGCACTTTGACTCCAGATACGTCTCGAAGGAGTATCGGAAGCTTCAGTCGAAAATCGTCTCTGCAGTGGAATTACCGATATTTAATGTCGAGTTGTTTTGTTCTAAGATTAGAAGATATAGTAGCATATAAAGTCTCCACATCTACATCGTCTCGCACACATTCCATTGAAAAGTTTCTTATCTATAATAAAAGTGCTCACATGCCATCCGATATCAAAACTATTCACTTGGAACAGGCATCATATTATTTACCCGGTGAAATTGATTTTCCAGGTATTGTTAAGAATGTTATTAGTTATGTTTATTGTAGAAAAAAACTCTTTATAGAGTGGGACCATTTCAGCTCTAAATTTGTATTGGTTCCCTACATAAAATAAATAATATGTGTGTTAATTTTTTACAGTGCCATCTCCGAATTTATTCCTCCACCTTGGGCCATTAAAGCTGTATTTAGATACTCCCACCATTTTGTGGATTAATGCCTTTTACTTGAATCTACAAAAATGTCTTGTGAGTTTTTTGAGCTTTCTCCTCTCTTTATTATTATTTTTTTTTTTATTTGTGTCTTTTTCTCCTGTAAAGTCTTTTGTTTTAAGAAAATACTTTGTTTTTCTTTTTTTGCTAGATGTCCTTGAAAATGGGTTCTGCTGAAACTCAGTCTCTTGTTAATATTAGAGCAGAAGCATTATTACCACAAGTAAGTATCCTCATATAAATAATAGCCAATGATCGAGTAACCCCTGGAGTTTCAACAATGAAACTCGCGCCTCAGCATGATAGTTTGATAATATGTTTTGGTAATGTTTAACATGCAGGGAAGGGCTTTATTGTGACAAGGCTGAACTCAATCCGGAAACTTAACTGTTTTATTGGTAAGACAGTCATTTTAGGGGAATGAAGAATCAAAAAAGTGGTTGAAAATTAACACTATCCGCTGGAGTTTAGCGTTAATCCACTGGATTTAGGGTTAAAATTTCAAATACCAAAATATCCTCAAACAGGCAATTTCTTCGTTTGAATGTAGAAGAGTAGAAGTAATTTTCACCCGTCATACCTGATGGGCGATTTTCTAGTATACCATGTTACACCGTACCATCTGGCATGCTGGAAAAAAGCGAGATTGACCAGCATGCCGGGAAATTCAAATTTTGCGGCATGCCCAATAATTCTCGGTTTATTTTGCAACAAAACAAAAAAAAAAAAAAGAAAATTCCACACTCCATTCTAACCAACCAAAAAGCAAACCATTGTAATAAAAATAAATAAATCCCAAAAGTAACCTTTCAAAAAAAAAAAAAAAAAAATGTGTACTGCATATAATATGTGCTTTTTATTTATGGTAGGTCATTATTAATGGGGCGATTCTCGAAAAAATGTCTCCTGCGTAGAGATGTAAAATTTACAGAAATTTTGAAGTGGTGGGAAAAAAACATTTTTTTACCCTTTTTTTGGAAAAAATGGAACGATTGACTTTTTTATGAATAAAAACAGGGTTTCTTAATAGTTCTGTGTTTCTTGGAACATGTAAAGGGTTAAGCATAAAAAAATATAGGCAATCTGCGCATCTTCTTTTTCTGCTCGACAGAATTTTTTTTCTAATTAAACTTACACATAAAGGTAAGTTTAATTAGAAAAAAAAAACCTTTTTGTTTTTTAACTGAGAGCTTTCTTGGTCAAACACCAGAAATAAGTCAAGTCGTCGTTTAACCAATAATATTGGGTAACATGTGTCTAATCATAATAATTACATTTTCTATTTTAGATTGTTTCAACGTTTTAACAATTGCAGTAGTAGGATGAAATTGTTCTTTATTTGCTCTTTATTATTTTATTTTTTAAACTCTAGATTGTTATTCCGACTGATTTAAATTCTCCTACGCAACCTGATAGACCACGGACCTTACAACTGCAGTCATCCAGGGCCATAGCAACCAACTGTCGCTTGGGAGATCATACAACTAGAAATGATTTAAGTGAATGCTTAGAGTTCCTGAATGCAGATGAAATGTTTTCTAATGCCACCAAATTCCCTTGGAAGAATGATAAAAAGCCGATACCTGAAGCTTTCTTTAATCATGTTCTTGGTAATATTTTTAACATGTTTGTACTGTCCATATGCTATTTGTTTTATAAATTAATATATGTTTTGTATTGTATATTGCAGTATCTAATTCATATTCCTAGTATACACTGGTATAAATATATATAATATGCTTTGGATACTGTCCATACAGCAGTTATATTGAAGGCTGGATGTTAGAAATTCTGTGAAAATTTGTCAGATGTCTTCCATGAAAGTTACCTGGATAAGACATTCAATGCTAAAAACACGTCAGTAAAAAAACATTGTAAAAAAACGTGTGAAGTTACTAATGTTTATATATAGGTTAACAAAAATAAATGAAAATACTTTATTTTGGACCCTGACAATTGTTATCAATATTAGATTGTATGTATCTCGGAACCTAGACCTAGAATTCCTCTTTTACTTATGGAAGAAAAAGCAAATGGCAACTAAAGCATCAGAGCACTCATGAAGGTAATTTAAAGAAAGTTATTGGAACTAAAGATAAAGCATATTTAATCTTAAAATCGAAATCAATGTAGTTAACGAAGAACCTACCACTTTTGTACTGTACGTAAATCCTAATGTTTCAGACTAAAAGGTAGGGAATTGATGGAGAAAAGGGAAATCAATTCTTGAATTGAAGAGATTGTTAAATCAAGCATCGTTGAATCATTGTAATACTGGTTTTCCTTATTCTATTTGGTGGGATGTTTCAATGGAGAATTTTAAAAAGAAATACCTCTCAATGTGTCTCTTTGCAGTTTTTGCTCCAATTTGTAAGATATTGTGTTTAATGCTACTCTTTCTTTTCAGGCAAAGAATGTGAAAACCAATCTCAGAAAGATGTGTTAACTGAATCTACAGATATATGGAGTATTTATTTTGATCCTTTTTGGGCAGAATTTACTGTGTGTGAATCGGGAAGGACTAGACTGCAATCGTTTGTTGATCCACTGCCACTGACATTGTGGTTTTATAGTTCCCAGAAGCCTCAAGAAGTTCTGAGGAAATCCATAAACAAGACTAGTGCCGGGAAATTCAAAATGCAAATGCCTAATAAACAACTTGAGTGCCAAAAAGATAGTTATATAAATGTTGAAACTTTTTCAAATTCTACCTATACAAATAATAACAATTTAAACAACAATGACAGAGATGATGAAGCTGATGTATATTTATTAATTCATATTAACTCATTGCTCAATGTCCAACTGTCTCATTTTCAGTACTTGTTTGTGTTGCGTGCTGCAGATATCATCACCGATATGATGGAGCATTTAGAAATAGACACTGCCACCATAATAAAAAATAAACCCGTTTTAAGTGTCTGCACGAGCATTTTGTTTCCTCAAATAGAGCTGTCGTTAGTGTTGCGCAATCTTAACCAGATGTCTGCTACGTCCGAATCCGCAGACTTAGCGTCTTTACAAGACTGTTCAAGTGCCAGTGATATTCCTCAAAACTATGGCAGAAAAATACTGCAGTCTAAAAGCTCATTTTCAGTTGGGGAATGTGATATTACCACCAAGAAAGCTCACCCGGATACACTGTGCTCGGGCATCTTGGACGATTGTTGCATGGAGAATGGAATTCCAAAGTCGTGTAGTGATTCTTTGCTAAACTGTCATTCTTCCGGTTCCTCTCAGGGGCTGAATACTCCTATTCAGGAAAGCCAACCTTCTACTGCTACCGACTCGTTCCAGAAAGGTTTCCAGACAGGGACTTCAGCTATGAAACGAGGACTCTGCTCCCTGGTCGCCAGCATCGACTCAGCCCTCACCAAGAGTGACCAGTTCAATTCCATGGACGCCGACAGCCCTTCCTTCCCAGATGATGATGCCATTTCTTTGAGAAGTGATGTGTCATCTGATTTGGATCAGTTTGTGCTGGTGAACCAGGATGGATCGTTAGAAGATGAGTTCTTCCAGCATGCTCGTCCTGAAATCGGATTTGATGTTGCCAGCAAAATGAAGGAAGATTCAATAATCAGCAATTATACTTTGAATAGTGAAAAGAAAAAAGAAATGGTTAGTTTTTTTTATTACTAATTTTCATTTTGTTTGTTTTTCAATTGAATGTATCAGTTACTCAGTTTAATAGAGTATCTTAATTATGACCTACCATTGTTTGATTTTCTCTCATATTGCTCAATTATGTTTTTTTTTAAAAATAAAATATTGCAAATGGTTTTCAAAATGTCGATTTCTGTGTTTCATTTAAAAAAAATAAATGATTTTCAGCAGAGGGTTAAAGCAACAGAGAAAACTATGCTTTAATTAAAAGAGTGCAGTGGCGTATACAAGATAGGGGGGCTTGGGCGTTTAACCCCCCCCCCCATTGCAAAAATTTTTGGTTGATCATTCCAATTGCCTTCCTATCCCGCATTTCATGGAAAAAATCATGCACAGCAAACTTGATTCCCTTGTACATTGAAACTTCACAGTTACTAGCTGCCTACTTGGATGAATTAGAGGAAATGTCATGCCGACAATTGGCATCATGCCAATCGCCAATATGGCAGGGCCATTCGCCAATATGGTGTCGAAACTCTTCCAATTATTTCAGAGTGGACTGATAAAAATTCATCTACTAACGCCAATTCTCTTTTATGCACGATATTCAACAGTCCTTTCATTATTTCAATGTATTGCATATATAAAGTGTTTGCCTTAACAATGCCTTTATGCAAATTTCTGCAGAACCTAACTATTGATTTAGAAGAAGCTGTAAATCTTGCTGAAGATACCAGCTCAGAAATAAAATATTTGCGAGATAACGCAAATGTGGAATTTTGCAAAATATTTATATCAGCTTTGAACTTCTGCAAAAGTTTGGAATAGCTGTAAATCTTCCCCAACAAGCTGCAAGGCAAACTAATCCTGATGATGTTTCATCGACGACTCCAGAAGCATATTTGCGAGTGAAAATTTTCATTCCATTTCTGAATTTGTTCTTGAATCAGTTAGATACTCGCTTCCTGATGCATCATAAAATTATACTAGGTTTCCAAAGCATCATTCCTGCAATATCTGCAGTTTCCAGAACACCAAAATTTGAGGAATTTGAAGAGCTTTCAAAGTTTTATGAAGATGACATAGATGGTGGTGAAGAACATTTAAGAACTGAGATGTCTTTATGGTACAATAGGTTGGCAAGGATGAGCCAAGAAAATATTAGCCTTCCAAAAGCAGCAACTGAAGCTCTTGCTGTATGCAACAAAAATATCATTCCAAATATCTACAAACTTTTGGAAATATTAGCTGTCCTTCCAGTTTCAATGTGCACAAGTGAAAGATCATTTTCAACTCTCCGTCGTCTGAAGAACTACTTGCGCAACTCCACCGGCATACAAGATTAAATGGTCTTGCTCTTCTAAATACATAGAAATGCCACCCCAACAGTAGAGGATGTTTTGAACGAACTAGCAAAAACTTCTCGTCATCCAGACTTTGCTATATGCCTAAAACAATACTTAAAATTAACTCCACGAATGAAAAAATTCATATGCATCAAATTTTAAGTTCTCTGTAGCAGTTTGTTCTTGCTGTAAAAAATTGATTGTCGCCAATTAAAAAGTTTTCTAGTTTGATCATCTAATTGGTAAGTGGAGGGTCTGTTTTGTTGTTTTCTTTTTACTTACATTCATTTCATGATTTTTAAAAGATTGTAAAATTTGATAGTAATTATTTGGAAAACATTTTAGTTTAAAAAACGACTTGTTGCAAAAATTGTGAACTTGCATGATATAAATAAGAAATAATAATTTATAAATAAGAAAAAAAAGTATATATATGATCATATACATCATTGATCTTATGATGATTTTTAATGATATATATATATACATATATATATATAGCATTAAAAATCATCGCATGATCACCCCACCTCCCACCCCCACCCATGGAAAAGTCCTGGATATGCCACTGAATGAGTGCTTTCAGCATACTTCATGAATGCTTTAAAATGCTACACTTAATTTTTAAATGGTTCAAATAATTTAACCGTTCATAATACAATTTAAGTAACAGTAACGTTCATAATACAATTTAAGTAAAATAAAACAATTTAAGTAAAGAAGTTGAGCTGTATTTCTTTTTCCCGTTTAACATAAAAATAATAAAATTAGACTAGCACAATGTCTAAAATTTGTTTAAATTCCTGAATTTGCATGAAAATATACTCATGTATTCTGCTAAAAAGCTTTGGCAAAAATTTATCAAGTCCTCAAATATTCCATGTATGTAACCGCAGTTTATTCTTAGTGCTAAAAATGATGCTATCCCCCCCCCACCCCCGCACCACAATGCGATTTTAAACATAGTACATTTTTCTAACAAGTAATTATTTGCTTTCATTAAGATAATGTAGGATGAGTATTTTTCTTTGAAATTTATTTTATGTTTAATTGATGTAATGTGATAATTTTTTGTTGATTCCCCACTTATGTCCCTAAAACATTTTCATTTTATAGCAAAAGTTATTTCTTTTTTTTTTGAAAGAATGCAATTTTCTCATTATAAAACATAGATATGAAAAAAAATAAACGCAAAAACATAGTTTATTGCGTTTTTTTTGCGTAGAAAATGTTAAGAGTCCTTTCTTTTCCCCTTTTATGTGTGTTTGCAATTTCTTTGAAGCTTAACAAGTGCTAATATAACTCTGCAAATGTGCATCTTGTGACGTGAGAGTTGTAATAGTTTATGCAGTCAATTAAATACCATTTCGAATGTGGTACACATCAATATAATTTCTGATTCATGCATTTTTTCATTGTTTGTATAACAATGTTAACTGTTAATTATATATTTACTTTAAAGAAATGCAATTAGTTCTTTATTGATAAAACTTATTAAAAGAATATCCTTGTGCTTTGAGAGAGATATTTTTCAAATAATGATATTTAATAAATCTTTAAGCTGTATAAATTTTAATTTTTAGGTCATTTAATTTATGCAGATCAATATTATTTAAAATCAAGTAATATTTCATGTTTTTCAGGTGTCAATCACAATGTTTGAATTTGGAAAAGTTGCTTTTGTCTACCACTCTAAATTAGCCAGTAGTGTATTAATTCATTGTAGTCAAATTGAAACCAAAGAAGAAACAGCTATTTCATGGGAAAATTTTCAAAACAAGTTTTCTTTAAGTAAGTATGGTTTAATAAACCCTTTTTCAATCAAAAATCCTGTATAGTAGTATTTTCTAAATATATACTAGGTATTAAGTATCAAGTATAGGGTCTCAAATCTTTCAACCTTGAGAGAAATGCTTTTCTATCTTCACGAATTTTCTGTATTTTAGCTTTGAGGTTTTCAAATCAGCATCTGCAAACAGAATTCAATTCTTAAATATTCAACAGGGTGGCGACAGATCAGGGAAATCAAGGAGATCAGGGAAAAGTCAGAGAACTTTATCACTTAGGGAATTTTGAAAAAATAGCAAAAATTCAGGGAAAATTGATCAAGTGAAGGAAAAAAAAAATTTCCCCTTACAAAAAAAAGTATAAGGTTTTAAAAAGGTATTTGTTGCTTTTCAAAGAGGAATTTTTTAATATTGTTTTCGTTAGTCTGAGATTTTTTGAGACTATTGTGTTAATATTCTAACGTGATTTTTCAAGGACTATTGTTTTTATTAGGGCTACAGGGTCGGAGGGCAAATGACTGACTCTCGCCCTGGGAATTTTAGAATCTTCAACTTCAACTCTTTCACCCCAAAATCAGTTCGACTCCTACTCCAACATGGTAAATACAATTCAGAAACGTTCCTGGAAAATAATGGGATGCTTGCAATTTCTGCAAGTAACATATCTTGCAAGATATGTTGAATATTTTCTGCTAAAACTCAGTAACCTTCCTGAAAATATCCTGGCATTTTCAGAAAAATTCAGCAATTTCCATTCGTGTCTTTGGAACTTTTAGAGACAACTTAGATAAGTTTAATATAACAGCTTGGCACTATCCTGATTTGATAAGAAATATCCATAAGAATTATTGGAAACATGGCCAAAGCTAAGACAGAATTGCAGGCAAGTACCATGAATCTAACTCGCCTGCAGTTCTTGCAAAGCTATGGAATTCAGAGAATTATTCGCTCTCATCGGGAGCTTTGACAATCTGGAAGGGCGGTAATCAAACTAAAGCCGATACACTTATTAAATTTCAATTACATTATTATTGCTGTACCTATATTATTGTTGACATGCATGTCCATCAACCTGTCATATTCCTGTTGTGTTAAACAATTAGTGATTGGTTGCTGCTGATGACTCGAAATTCTCAGATTCCACACCATCATCAATTGCAATTCTCATCAAACTGCTAATAATCTCTGTGGACAAACGGCAACAGAGAGGGCTTTTAATTCGATTCATGGCACTGGATCCCTTCTCACATGCAGATGTGCTGGAAGAAATGCAGGACATAATCTTCACAAGCAAAGGAATATTTGTAAATTCTTCATGTTTTCTTTTTAAAAGGCCAACAGTCGGAAGGTGGCCCACATTTTGTCGACAGTTGCTTTAAAACTTGCCCATTCACTTATAGCCAAACGAGGTTCTTCGTCACTTAATTTTTGGCCAAATTGACTGCAAAGTTCTGCCAACTTTGGAATTGAAGCTAAACTTGGAATTTAAAAAATAAAGAAATAAAATAAATCATTTTGTCTCAGTGTTTTCAAAATGATTGGTACTTATAAAGGGTGTCCCAAAATTAACGCAAGATTTGAATTTGCCACCATTTTTTCCATAAATTGTTGGCAGCCATGAAAAAAGAACAATTTGACAGTTGAGAGTTTAGGGTTAGTAAAAATGGGGTGTTATTGTACCATACAGCTAGAGAGAGTGAAACATTTCAATGACTGCATAAGGCATTTCCTGGTCGCGTACTCTCTCATTTCGGTGATCAGAATTGGCACCATAGGCGGATTTAGGTTGTGAATTCTGGGGGTGCAACAATATAGCAGTGGCGTAGCTAGGGAGGGGGGGGGGAGAGGGTGGTCCGCCCTGGGCGGCGTACTTTTCAGGGCGGCGATTCAGCACTTTTGGTGAGAAAAAAAATCAAGTAAGGGAATCATACTTTAAATCTAATACTGGAGGCAAGGAAAAGAAAATCCTTTGAAATGTAAGGTTTTGGTATGACAGAACGGTCATTTCAGTGTTCAAAGTTGAAATATTTCCGTAGTGAGCCCTTGAACCTTCCTCATTCACTTAATGTCCTTAAATTGTAATTCAACACTTAAATTGTATTTTTTTAAAACTTAAATTTCGGAAAATATTCAAATATGTAATATCAAACATATTTCTAAAATATATAATCTGTTTATAAAAGGTTTTCTCCAGGGAGTAGCTGATATTTCTTCTAAACTTGATTTAAAATATGAGACTGAACAATTTCCTCCCTCCATAAACCCCACTTCTGAAAAAGGTTTCTCCATTCGCCTTAATTTGATTAAGAATGTCAAAGCGGAAACAAATGATGTAGTGTTAAGAGCTCTTGCTCTCGAAACAATAGAATCCTGTTACCCCAGAGAGAAATGGTTGAGAATATATACTGACGGCTCTAAAGTGAATGGATGTGTTAATACTGGTGCTGGTGTTTACTGTGAATTTTTTTCCTTTTACACCCCCATTGGCAACCATAGATCAGCTTTCGATGGCGAGATTGCTGCCATTTGCCAGGCCCTGTCGCAGCTCCAGCCACATTTAGACTCTTTTTCAAAAGCAGTTGTACTAACGGACTCAAAGGCTGCACTCCAAGCTATCGATACACCTAGCCACTCCCGAACTTTAACCACCGATAATTGTTTGAAGCTCCTTAACCGGCTTGCCAGAAATAATAAGACAGTTGTTCTTCAGTGGATTCCGGCCCACTGTGGAATCCAAAGTAATGAGATGGCCGATTTTTTGGCCAAAAAGGGAGCATCGGTTCTTCAGAGAACCAATCCTAAGCTTCCATTTAGTAACATCAAAAGCTTAATAAAGAAAATCTTTAAAGACACTTTTCACGAAGAACTCAAAAATCGCAACAGCAATAAACCATGGTTTGAGCTGATTCTGAATGTCCCTAATTGGCCTAGGATGAAATCTGTCGCCATGTTTCGTTTATTATCTGGCCATGATTGCCTACGAAAACATCTCTGTCGTATCAACGTGCCTGACCCTTTCTTCACTTTGTGTGATCTCCACGAAGTAATGGACATGCCTCATTTGTCCAGATGTCCTGCTCTCCCTCGGACATCCATCTGGGAACGCTATTGGATTGCTCGTTTTCATTTATAATTTTGTTGTTATCCTTTTGATATTCAACTGTCTTTAAATGTGCCATTGGAAATTAAAAAAAAAAAAATAATAATCTATTTATGTATATAAATATCAAATATATTTCTGTAAAAGTTGTTTCTTCGCCAGTACTGAATTAATGCAGGGAAAACAAATTATTGGAACTTTGTTATGGAATAAAAGCTGACTCTCTATTGTCCCCAAAGGCTTAAACTGACTTCAGTTTTGATAAAGATTCGGTAGAGAACCCTTTTCCCCCAGAAGTTACTTTTAACTGCAATTTTTGATGTAACTTCAGAGTATTTCTCTGAGATAGACGCCTGACCCCGCCCCCTTTATCTTTGTAGGAAGAATACGGATCAAATCAGTTTCCTTTTGCTATCTTAAATGAAGTTTTATATTTTGAGCGATAATTTTCAATGCTTTAATGTATTAGATGTGTCTCAATGAAAAGATGGCAAATAGAGGAACCACCCCGGGCCATAGAAACTAGCTACGCCATTGCAATACAGGGGATGGAAGGGGGGATACAGCACTGCAAATGGCGACTAAAGCTGCTATTTTGACCGCAATTTTGATGACAAAAGCGAGTATTTTGCAATCAGTTGTAAAATACAGCGACTATTTTAGTAAATGTAACTAAAAATAGGAAAAAAGCTAGTTTTTTTTTCTCCTAAGAGAAAAAATTTACAAAAATAAATAAATAAATAAATAATCACTTTTGAGTTTACCCCCTAGTTACCCGGAAAAAAAGGAAAGTTTTACCGCGTTTAATTTTTGAAAACAATCGTTTTAAAAAGTGGGAAATGTAATAAAACATTCACGACCAGAAAAAATGTGAAATTTATATTTTTGTATAAAAAAAAGCTTCATAAAGTTTCGTCGCGATCGTAAAAGATTGCAATTTTCGTAACGGTATCGTTTTTGTGAGTGCGATTTTTGTAAAGGATTAGTTTTTGCAATCGCGATTTTTGTTTCTCAACTACTTTTTTTTTAAAACTGTTTTTTGGTTCTAAATTTATTTTATTCGTACTATACATTCATTTTTTTAAACGAGAGCTAATTTTCTTTCGATCGGAAATATGAATGTGACGCTTCGAGCTCTTTTTATACAGTCAGTCTTTTACTGTTGTCTTTAATATTAAGTCAGACAGTGAGAAAAATATACTAGAATGTGTCAGTGCTAGTTTCTCTAGTGTTTATTCAGTGTTGGGCTAAAATTTGGAAAATATTTTTTGAAGTTTTCCTTTTTAAAGGTTGTTTGGAGAAAATTTACACCACGTAGGTCTGTCCCACTTCATGGCATTTAAATGATATAAATGCTTTTTTTTTTAATAGCAGACTATTTTAGAAATTATTTTCTGTATTTGGTAACTATTTTGGAGACTATTATTCATAATAAAGGTAACAAAAGTAACTAATTTTAGTAGCGGAACTCAGTGATAGCACTGCTCCGCTCCCTTCAGAGAATTTTGAAATTTTTAGTGGAAATTTTCGTTTTTAGTTGATTTCAGAGTGATTTTATTGTATTGTTTACTGGAATGATGTGTAAGGACTTTATATTTTTTTTGAGGAAGTACATCACAATAGCCATATTTTTGGTTGTTTCAAAGAAAAAGAAAATTGTAATGTTATGCCAATAAAAACCAAATTGCAGAGCATAAAATTATTATATAATACAGTTCTGAAAAATAATTAATGGAATGTTTCTATTTGATTTATGTAATTATTTATCATCTTTCTTTTTTTTTTAATGGAGAAATACTTCTTTTTAATTCGTATAGTGCAGTTTCTCTCGCACTGGCGATATGTGGTTACCGGGTCACACAATAAGCTGCCTAGTATTTTATTTTTGGGTTTGCTTTCAAGTAAATTAACTTGCATTTAGCTGTAGAAAAATACAAGTTGTTTTACAAAATTCCTGAGGAGAAATTTATATTTTCTCCTGATAAAATATATTTCATTTAAATTTTCTTTAAAAATCCAACCAAAATTGTTGGGGGTGCGGCGCACCCCCTGGCACCCCCGTAAATCCGCCTATGATTGGCACCCTAGATCGTGTGATTTAACATTATTAAATTTCTTCTCATGGGGTTATTTGAATTCAAAGGTCTATGTCAACAAGCCCACAAGCACCCGTGCATTACCGTGTTGCGATACCGAGCGCCAATAACAGTAACTGCTTGACCAGCCTCAACTTTCATTATTTCTGAAACAATTGTTCAATAATGAAAGCGCGTTATTGTATCGTATAATGCTCCATTTTTTTAAACCCTAAACTCTCAGCTGACAAATTGTTCTTTTTTCAGGGTTGCCAACCATTTATTGCAAAAATGGCGGCAAATTCAAATCTTGCGTTAATTTTGGGACACCCTTTATAATGCAAATCAACTGCAAGCTGAAACCAGTTTTATGGTTTGTTTTTGCATTTTTTTCCCTTGCAGTGACTTCTAATATCTTAGAAATTTAACAGTGTCTAAGAATGTATTGAGTTATTTTCATGTTATATTTTACAATGATGATTCCTTTTATAAATTTAGGAGGCCGAAGTTGGAAAAATGAAGAAAAAAGGAGCTTTGGGGAATGTGAATTCAGCCTGCGGCTGGACAAGGATAATTCTTTTCCATCTGATGGAACCAAAAATGAACTGGGTCCTGGCTTCTTGAGTATCCTGGCAAGCAACTTGTATTTACAGTTCCAGATGAATAGTATTTCAGGATTAGTAGAGTTCTTTGAAGATGAAATGGTCTCCAAACCTATGCCTTCCAAAATTATACTAGATAATTTACAGCTTCAACTTCAGGTTTGTGTTTCATTTCAGAATATTTTTACTTTTATTTTTTTATCCCCATAAAGTACCGTGAAGTTTAAAACTTGTAAAATATTGTTCCTAAAACACGAAATTAATTCAATTTTTTTAAATTCTTCATTGAGTATATTAAAGAAATAAAATAATTGCATGTGTTATTTTTTGTTATATCCTTTTTCCAGGAAGAGCGGCCACCATCTGGTTTACCCTCACCTAGTAGTGCACCTTTAAATATAAGTTTGCCTGGTTGTATAATAGAGAGAACTCTTGATGGAACTTTGAGTGTTCTTCCATTACCACATGGTAGCTGTTTTTTTCTTTTTCTTTGTTTTTGAATGTTGTTGCTCAGTTTTAATGTTACCTTTATTTATTCACTTTATTATTTCATTTACTTTTGTTGTGTGCAGAAATTTTGAATATTCAAAACTAAGTAGTTCAAATTTGGTTTTAAACTATTCTGATATTTATTTTTAAAAATCTTGTAATAGATAGCAAAACATTATACAGTCAACTCGCGATAACTCGAAGTCCAAAGGGACCAGCTAAAACGTTCGAGTTATGGAAAGTTTCCATAACAGTCTCAAGAGTTTGAGACCCCATAAAAACTTTGAGATAAGGAATATTTGAGTTATAAGCTTTGAGTTATTGAATTTCTACTGCATGTCTATGGGGGGTAGGGCATTCTTGTCCCGGGGGGCAGCTTCAGGGGGACTCAAATTCGAGTGGCGTTCCAGAGTCGGACTTGCCTACTGGCCCGCGGGCTGCTGCCGGTGTGCACCCCCCTTTTGTGCACCCCCGAAACTGTTTGCCTTTGTTTTATTTTTACTGCCTTGGAAATATGCGCGACTTCCGCTTCTTTTTTCCTTGCGCCCTCGAACCTGTGCGTCTTCGGCTTTTTACACAAACCTGGACTCCCAAAGGGCTTTGAAAGTATTCCAAAATATTGTGAAATGACCCAATAAACACACATAAGAAACAAATTCTGATAATTATGCATAGATTTCTCAAATATCGTACCTGTCAAATTGCACATAAACTGTTGTATAGTTTCAAACTTCAAAAAGTTGTGAAAAATTATTCTCGCATTATTTTAAAATGTTGATACCTATGTGAATAAAAAATAAGTTCATGCTGCATAAACAGTGTTCTTCCAATGCAGACTCGGTGAACTTCAAAATCATATCCTATGCAGCAAATAAATTAATCTTCGTCATTAGAATAGGGATCAATAACATATCGTTGAAAGGGAAAGATCACTTTTGTGTTTTTTAATATGAAATGTAAATTTTATAAAAGGTTCATTGGCATACATTTTGGGGGGGGGGGGGGTGTTAAGTGGGGGCTCAATATTATTGAAAAGGAAAGATCACTTTTGTGTTTTTTAATATGGAGTGTAAACTTTATAAAAGGTTCATAGGCATACATTTGGGGGGGGGGGGTGTTAAGTGGGGGCTCAAAATTATTGAAAAGGAAAGATCACTTTTGTGTTTTTTAATATGAAATGTAAACTTTATAAAAGGTTCATGAGTGCACATATGGGGGGGGGGGGGCAAGTGGGGGCTCAAGCCCTCTTTTAGAAATTAGAACTTTTAGTACTTTTCCTTTGCAAAAATGTAAAAACATTTCTTCTTCAGCCATTAATGAATAACTTATTAAAAATGTCAATTTTTACTAACTCTAATCCAGCGGTTCCCAACCGGTAATTCCCAAGCCCCTGGGGGTTCACGAAAAAAATATTGTAATGGCGGAGTTTTAACATGCCTGTTTCTGATGAAGTTTCATGTTCAAGTGGTTTCAGGCAAATTTTGCTCCTTTCTTATTCATTTGTCTCTCACATATTCAATACTCTTAACATGAAAATATTTGCTTACTTTCTGACATATTTTACATTTAAATAGTTTACTCTGTCATTGCAATGCAAAGTGCCGGTTTTAGCACTTCCATTGACAACGATAGCCCTGCCTGAAGCCATGCTGAAAACACTCTACTTATTCATACAATGTTCTCAGATGAAAGCATCGGAAAGCTTTTGTCTCCTCAGACACTTTTGATCAGAAAGATTGATTAAACTTGATGAAAACATTACATGGAGCATATACGAGCGTAAAAAATATTTTGATGGTTAGTTTCTTTACCATTTGAGTCCGACGAAGAGCTATCGATCTTCTGTTGTGTTGAATCAAAAATGCATAGAAGTTAGATCACGCCCTTATTTGTTGCTATGATTTTCACACTACATTGACTGCAATTTACTTCGAGCTTTATTGTCGAAAAAGGGAGAGAATGACCAGCAATCCAAGAATTCCACAGGAAGTATGAAAAAATTAATTACTAAAAAAACTTTTTGTGGGTGAAAGTTTGGCAGTGTGATGTTTACACGGTAAAAAAAGAAAAAAATCAATGGAATTTTACCATACAACTAAATTTGCGCTATATGTAAATAAAGAATTTATGAAATTTATGTAGAAAATTTTTCTTGTAGGAAGGGAGCTCTTAAAATATTTGTCTTGTTAAAAATTACACATTGTGTAAAAATTGGAGTAAATGCGAATATTAAAAATAGACGCTTCTATTATTTTTCAATATATGCATTTTACTCCGCACTTATGGCATAATTGCAAGAAAAGTCTTCAGCAATCAAAGGATTAATGTACTCAGTATATCTTTATCAAACAGCTAGGCTCGTAGTCCTTTTTCAAGGAGACTTAAACCTGGAGATCTTTCTGATTTTGCTGTGAGAAAAAAAAAATCATTTAGTTAATCTGAGAGTTCCCTGAAAGGTATTTTAAAGATCATTCTTTAATTGACTTCTGATTTAGTGATTTGAGACAAATGTACCGTAGTGCCAGAAAAATTTCAGCCAAACTTTGAACCTCTTTGTTCCACAAATATTCCATTTTCAAAATTTTTTCTAAGTTGACTGAAGCTCAACACAGAATAATCATTGTGTTTATTTTTTGATGAATTTTTTTTTGTATTCTTTTTTTCTTTGTGATCATTTTAGTTCGTAGCAATATTTGTAATTTTATATTTTGCAATTGTGTTTTCGTGCCTGTTATAAACTACGAAGCAGCATCAAACTAAAAAAAAAATCTCCCAAATTTTATTGTCTATGCGTGTGTATTTCCCCTCGCATTTTTTTGTTACTAATAACCTAGTACCCAAGGGGCTCGCAAACTTCTTGTGGAGTTGGGAAGGGGTTCGCAAGGGGGAAAAGGTTGAGAACTGCTGCTCTAATCTCTACTAAAATCAATTTCCAGGGGGGAAGTATCCTGCTAAACCATGGGGGAGATATCTGAGCCCCCCCCCCTCCTCCATACAATTTTGCATATGTTTCGCCCATGAAAATTTGCAAATTAAGTATCATTATTTTTATGCATAAATTTTTCTCAGGTTATGTTTTAAAGAATCTTGGCGATCTTCTAAATCATTGTTCCTTTAATGAAAATGTTCAGAAGAAAGTAGATACTCATAAATATGACTGCGGCAGCGAGGACGTTGCCGACACTTCTATCTGTGATAATTCCAGTGATGAACAGTTATCGATCACCAAACTTATGAGAGATAACAAAGAACTTAGGTCTAAGCTGAATTTAATGAAGAATTTAGAGCAAGAGAATCAGATACTGAGACAGGAACTGAATTTGCTGCGCAATACAGTTGTGGATGACGAAAAGCTGAAACAGCTCTTGGACTCTAAAAATGAGATTAGGAGGCTAGAACACGAAAAAAACAACATTGCAAGAGACTTTAAGATTATTGCAAAAGGAAGTTAGCAGGCTTGAAATGGAGAAGCATTGCCCCCGAAAGAATTTGTGAAATTTGGTAATTTTTACTATTTGTGTAAAAGAAGTTATTGCAGCTGTGATGATATTCTTCATGCTTTGTCTTTAAAGTAGTAAATGTTAAATGTTTGAGTGTTGAATAAGTGTGCTATGCAACAGTTCATTTTCTAGGATATTAAAAATTTTTAGACTAAGTCTTTGGCAAGATCAGGGGTGTCAAACAAAGCTAGTTTTTAAATGAATTACTAGTCATTTTTGATCTTAACTTTTACCTAGTTTTTACTTTTTGTTCTCATTAATCGATGGCATAGTGCTCTGTAAATAAATGCATGAATTGATTTCTTAAGAAATAAGAAAATCTATAAAAAAATAAATAAAAATTAAGAAGTATTTGTTAAGAATGGTTTAAAAATAAATGATTATTTTTAAAATTGAGCATTGGACACTTCCTCAAATAATTAATGAATAAAAAGAATAAGTAATGTACGTTATAAGATCAATAATATACTTCACTGTAAGTTTATAGAAACGTAATTTGAGAAAGTGCTATGAGTTGTATAATCAATTCATTCATATGGATTTTTTTTTTTTTAATATTAAGTGTTTCAATGGAAATTTTTTGTGTATTTTCAACAGTATGATTTTTTAATTTTATTTATTTATTTATTTATTTATTTATTTATTTTGCAGAGTTAAACAAATAGAAAATTAGAAGAAATATTTTATTTCTTTAGTGAAGTAATTTTTTCATCCAATAGCTAATTAAAATATTTTTCGGGAAAAAAATGCTCAAAAATGTAAATATGTAAATTTTATGAAAATAACTAATAAAGTTCATTTTTGATTTTTTCTCCCTTCTGTTTTTTTTTCTTTCTTTTCTTCTTTCTTTCTGAGTGTTAAAATGTTACCTTCCTTCTGTTACTATAATATATTTTTCTGTCATTACTCTGTTAATAGCCGATAGGTCTGAATTGTATTCTATATACTTAAATAATTTCAATATTAAAAAAAAAAACTATATTATTAGTTTATTTATCATGCTCAATTTTCTTACTGTCATAATAGATATTGATTTAATGATTTGTTAAATAACTGTTTGCTGTTCGTCTTTTTTTTTTTTTTTCATCATTTTAATTGCTGTTTTCTTGAATGACAATATTAATTTTAAGAAAGCTACTAGTGGAACACTACTACTTTGGAACACTAGTTTAATAGTTTAGTTGCAAAACATATACTTTTTTTTTTTTTTAATGTAGAAATTAGATTGTATAAGAAGCTTCATCATGCACTTAGAAAATTTTGTTCTATTGTGTTTCATCTTTCACAGTAAACAGTTAATACGTTCATAACATCACTGTTCTATTGCAAAATATATTTGCATGATAGAATATTTTGACAATTTTACAAAATGAAAACTATCATATCGAACGTTTTGCATTAAGTAGACCAAAAAATTTTAAAGAACGAAAAGTTTTACTGTCTTATAAAATGTTTAGCATTTCCAAATTCTAGTTTTATACTAGTTATTTTTAAAACTTCTCAGAAATAATAATCATGTTTGTAATAATGAGTAGAAAAACATATGTAAAATGTACTCCTACTTGCATTTCATAACTTTAATACCACCTTTTGTAGTGCAATATAATTTTATTGGGTGGTCATATTATTGCCATTTTGTGCAGGGTGGGTATTATTACTATGCTGCCATCCTAAGCACAGAAATCTTAACTGCAGCTAAGCTCAAAATGAGGAAATGCTTTTAAAATTCCGTATACAGTCAATTCTCAATAACTCGAAGTCCAAAGGGACTGGCTAAAACCTTCAAGTAATCGGTAGTTCAAGTTATGGAAATTCCCTTCCCAGCATCTGAAGATTAATTTTTATTTTCTTTTTCAGGAATAGTGCATAGCGGAGATAGGAACTTTTATAGTTTGGATAAATTACGTAAAAATATCTGTACAGAGAATAAATTTTAGTAAGACACTTCAAAAAAGGAAGCTTTTCAACTGTTTACATTTTTTATTGCATCTTAAAATGTCATTAAGTTCGTATGTAATAGGCCCAATTTCTTTTCATTTGATTTCAGTTCATATTGCTTTTTAATGTTTTTTCGTCCTAAAAACAGATTATTTGAGATCCAGAAGATAAAGGCTACTTTTTTTTTTTCAATTTTCAACATGATTTTAAGTCTCTTAAAGCTTAGCGATCAGTAAAATTGTATGTCTTCAGCCACGGCAAAAAGGAACTAAATCGGCTACTTCTCACGTAATCTTGCAACGCTGTTTTTATTAAGGAGTGCTATTGTAAATAAATTATCAAATATATAAGTAAAGCAATGTGTCAAAGGGAAAAAAGTATTTTGGCTGCATTTTTATGCGTAAAATGGAAACGAAACTCGTGTAAAAACTCTGGAGTACATTCCAGATATAGAGACAACTTTCTGTTGAAAGCACTAAATTATTTTGGGACCGAATGAAAACTTCGAGATAAAGGAAAATTAAAGTTATAAGGCTTTGAGTTAATCGAGAGTCGACCGTACTTGAATCACGTGACACTTTTTCACGGTTTTTAAAAATATATCCCATTCATAAATGAGCATAAACATTGGCTATGAGTAAAATATGTGACAAAAAACCACCTGGTAACAATAAATCAATTGTGATAAAAAATGCAGTTAATGACTCTTACACTTAACATGGCAGTTCAATTAAAAGGTTAGTCGTGGTTCTCTTGTCATTCTAAGAAGGCAGGGATATTGATAGTTTTTTTTTTTTTTCAAGGGGTGAAAATACTCCTTGACTTTTTTTTAGAGGAGTGAAATTCCTTTAAAGGGGTGAAATTACAAAATTAGTTGA
The DNA here is from genome assembly GCF_026930045.1 of Uloborus diversus. Taxonomy (NCBI): domain Eukaryota; kingdom Metazoa; phylum Arthropoda; class Arachnida; order Araneae; family Uloboridae; genus Uloborus; species Uloborus diversus. The sequence goes on along the minus strand of NC_072736.1, from coordinate 12,433,852 downwards.
AGAGCATAATAATAATGATATATAATTATTTCTGTTTAAAAAAATAACTTTCTAAAGACAAAATGGAATATAGCACAAAAAGAAGTACTATGTGCTATTTTGATTTTTAACATTTAGAATATTTGATATTTTTTTAAAAAAATAACAAAATATTCAAATGTGATATTTAAAAAATCTAATTAACTTCTTTTTCTCCTCTTTCCGTGATACTAAACTTTTACTTAAAATACTTAGCTCAAAAATATTGGTGAATAAATTTTTTCAGTTTTGAGGCATATTTCTTATTTTTAATTTGTAAAATAAACTTATACAAGAGTTGAAAATATCTCTGCAAGAAGGCATTGATTGGAGAACTTTTTGGCGTGGCAGGTGTCTGACATAACCACAATTTTATTATTTGCCCTTCTTTAAGCATCACATTGTGTCTATGCCTGTTCTAAATATCTTTGTAAAACAGGTTGCATGTGTACAATTTTCCAAATCAGAGTGTTAATAGTTTCTATCATGAACTTCTGCTTCTCAACTATGAATTTATCTAACTAGTTAATCTGTTTGGCATCCCTAAGGGCAAAACATAGATTAAACTTTGCTAATCTATTTAGTTGCCAAAGATGTCTAAGTTTAGTGCATATCATAGCTAGAGCTTTCGAAAATATCTTTATATATTGTTTGTTTTATAATTAATTTGTTTTTTTCTTTTGATTTTAATATATGTTTTAAAGACTATAAATGTTAATTGTACTCAATAATTTATTTTACTATATCTGCATTTATTCTGATTTTTACTCCTTGTGCTACTAAGTATTTTTAAATGAGGCAGTGAGAAGCTAAGGGATGTAAGGGCCAAAAATTAAAAATTTAGAGATGATCAGTACAAATGGTTAGGGGTACCACTCCTTTGTCTTGGGGCAAGAGATGATACTAGTAGCACTGGTAAATGCTGCAGTACAGCATGATTTAAAAAAAAAATTAACTTAAATTTTGACCTCTTGAATTCAAATTATGTTTTTCGCAATCACGAGTGTGCGTGTGTGTTTATGTGTGTGTGTGTGTGTGTGTTTATGTGTAGGGGGTATGTGTGTTTGTGTGTAGGGGGTATGTGTGTTTGTGTGTATGGGGTATATGTATGTGTGTAGGCATGTGTGTTTGTGTCTGTGTGGCTGAGTGTTTGTGTGTGTAGGGGGAATGTGTGTGTGTGTGTGTGTAGGCATATGTGTTTGTGTCTGTGTGCAGGCGTGAGTGTGTGGGTAGTTGTGTGTAGGTGTGTTTGCATGTATGCGTGTGTGTATGTGTTTGTGTAGGTGTTTGTATGTAGGCATGTGTGTTTGTGTCAGTGTGCAGGTATGAGTGGTTGGGTAGTTGTGTGTATGAGTGTTTGTGTGTGTGCTTGTGTATGTGTGTGTAGATGTATGTGTTTGTGTGTGTGCTTGTGTATGTGTGTGTAGATGTATGTGTTTGTGTGTGTGTGTGTAGTTGTGTATGTATGTGCGTGTGTGTAGGATATAGATGCAACCTGGAGACAGCTTTCGCTATAGGAGCAGCATCGTGAGGAGCCGGTCGACGGTGATGCTGCAGAGGGTGCTGGTGGGAAAATAAAATGATAGGACCTCAAAACAGTCAAGTGAGAACAATAAGCAATCGTGATTGCTCAATAAATGAAAGCCAACCTAGGATCTAAACTTAAAATATTTTTTACTTGAAACTATAAAAAGTCCACTTACATCCCTTTGCTTCTCACTGCCTCAAATGTTGATTGATAACTATGAGACATAGTACTTTTATTTTTTGTGTTATTTTTCCCCCTATCAAATCTTTCCTCTTCTGACATAATTTCCTTCATGTATTTTTATTTATTTAATTTAATGTAGAAAATAATACAAGCATTAGGAAAAAATATTCTTCATTATAGAAAAAATCTTATTATACAGTAGAATACCTTTATAACGCCGACCTATATAACGCAGTTCTCTATAAACCGCACAACTTTTCAGATGTAAACAATAAGTTTTGCAGTTAAAATAAGCCCTCTATTCTGCATTGCAAACATAAAAATTGTTAGGCAAATTAAATTTTGAAACAGTTTTTCATCTTTCTATCTAAATTCAAAGGCTTTGAATGAGAATTAGAATTCACAGTTTAAAAAAAAAAAAAAACATCACTCTTGAAAATGCAGCTGTTATGCAATCTATAAAGATAGGAGAACTGCAGGATACACTTTATTTTGATTGTGAAACATGCATTTTGAATAGTACATTGTGTAATTATTGCTTTAATACAAACTGCGGTTAAAACTTATTCTTAAGTAGAAATATATAGATATATTCTGAATATATTAGTTTCAAAATTTGTGAAATGATCTATATAATGCAAAAACCTGTATAAGCTCTTGTCCCAAGGTGTGCGTTATAACGGTCTTCTAATGTATATTAAAATTTAGAAAACACATTTAAATTGCTACTTATGTCAACAATAACAATGAAACACTATAAGTATGTTTCTTTTTATAATAAATTCTATTTATAAGTGTTATAGAGTAAGTAGATTCAAGTAATTAACTTTATTATTGTAAAGCATTCCAAATTGTTAAATATTAAATGTTGAAATTATTCGTGAATATATTTTTTTATCGATGTACCAAAATAGTTTAATTTTTTGTTGATACAAATTTTATTTCTTTATGAATTCTAGAGTTGTAATGCATACTGCATTTCAAAATTCATTTTCTAACTGTATAGCAAAAAGGAATATTTTCATTATCTTACTGTAGAAATGCAGTTGTGGATCTTCCACATTTAATGGTTTAAACTCAGAAAATAATCCGTTTTACTGTTTAAACATTTGCTGCCTGAAAATTTTAGCAAGTTTTAATTTATTATTGCATTACAATGGAACCTTAGAAACCTGAATCCAGGAGATTTCAAATTCTAGATAATCGTGAACAGCTTGTGAAGTCAAGGATTAAAATTAGATTCTTTTCTAGATTCAATCTTTTATTAATATTGTGTCCAAGTGATGAGACGAGGCAATGTCAATCAAAGGCAAGTCTTTGTTAGACAAGCTGTTTGCTTCAATGAATTTTGAAACTGAAGAAATAAATTGCATTTCAAACCATTCTTTCAATAGAATGGGAAAAATAAGAAATAACAACATCAAAATGCACAAATTGCAGATTACCGCAGACACGTGTTTCAGCATTACACAGAATGCCTTATAGGGTGTCTTTTCATCCATAAGCCAGGGACGGATACAAGGGAGGGGCGATGGGAGCGATCGCTCCTCCCTTGTGGGACTCTCCATCGGTAATTTTTAGAAAATGAAGTTCAAAAAACGTAAATCCAGACAAGTTTCACTGATGTTGGGAAAAGGGAGGTTTGAGTTTTGGATCATATCTCCCGGAACTGTTTCGTAATTAAAGTCCAAAACCTTTGTGATCAATATTTTAAAATCAGTATACATAGTAAAAAGTAAGTAATAAAAATCAATCGCCCCTCCCTTGAAAACTTTCTGGATCCGTCCTTGCCATAAGCTCATTTCTTTTGCATTGAAATAGGCATTCCTTGTAATGCCGAAACATGTGTCTGCAGTAATCTGCAATTTGTGCTTTTTGATGTTGTTATTTCTTATATTACTTTGAATGCACAGAGGTATTTATTTAACTCGTTCTTCAAATAGTTCATCCAAGCAGTTTTCTTGATTTCTATAGTAAACTGGTAAAATTGCTTTGGCAGGGGACTTTATCTAACTCTTGTTTTATTAGGGGGTAAATTTGCTTTATTATTAACTAAAAACAAAGACTTTCAGACCACTATTGAACTAATAACAAAATTTTAACTAGGCCACCTGGTAAACCCAAACTTTCTTTTGACCTTTTTTTAACCTTTCTTTTTGTTTGTTCTTTTTTAACTAGGTAAGTTTTGAGGTCCATAATGTATGTAAAATCATTATCTCAGCATTACTGAGGAAATCAATATTATAAAATCACCAATTGCAAAAAATATTGCATATACTTGTTTCACGAGGATTCACTTTTGCTTTGTGAAACAGATTGGAACTTCCAGTCACTATATAAAAACTAATATCTTCATTTTTATTTCAAAAAACAATGATAAAATGTATAAATAATAATTTTCTACTGCATTGAAGTTATTATTTACTCTTTTTATCATAATTTGTTCAATATGTTTAATTCTAAATTTATGATGCTTCTAGTAGCTTATAAATTCTGTCCAAAAATTCTCATATGTTGTATATTGATCTCATTTTCGAGTCTTTCTGTTTTATTTTTAAACTCATGCTCTAGCTAATTTTGAAATTCATGAATGGTGTTACATTTAGGAGTGCTGATTACGGACCTGAAGCTTCTTTTAAAGGTACAGTAATACATTGATGTAAGTGACCAACCTAAAAATTCAACTTTAATTTTTATCAAATTAAGCTTGAAAATAAGAAAAAATTAAAAGAAAAAAAGTAAAAAACGTTGACAGAAATTAAGTTAAAGTAAAAGTTATTGCTGAATCCACTTCTACCGGAGTTACGTTTTTGAGTATATATTAGTACTTTTTTAGGAATTTTAAACTTTAGCTTCTATTTTTTTATATATTTGAATGTAAAGAGCAATTATATAAAATATCAAAAAAAAAAAAAAGTTTTAAACTATGATTTGTATATGTTATGGGTGTTACTTTAAAGTACAAAGCATTATTTTTCAAATGCAATTTTTCTTTTTATTAAGTCGCTATTTTATTTTATTATACATAGTTGTTCCTCATATTCAAATATGCAAAAATTAAAAATCAGAGCTTAAAATTTCTGGAGTGAAGTGCAAATATTATGCTAAAAAATCACACTTGTGGAAGTGGATTGAGCACATTATTTAACTTAGAATTACGTACTTTATGCAGGTATTTCAAAAGTAAAAATTGTTATTGTTCTTACACATTATTTAAAATGCCCTTTCAATATCATTCAAATGATTATATGTTACAACAAGAACATCAGTATATTGTATCCGATTGCTTTTCAAAAACAAGTTTTGATAAGAATTGGTAAAAAAGTATAAAGTAATATGGTTTATCCACCTTACTAAAAGGTGTATCTTTGAAAGTCACTTAAATAAGAGTTACATTATATTAATTTTAACTGGTTTAAGTTGAAATGCATAAGAGATGGGACATGTAAATTGGGGCTGAACTAAGGTGATGTGATCAACGGGGAATTAGCCCAGTAAATTTTGGCTAGGGTTGATGCGCCACAAATTTATAATTAGCTGAATTTTACAGGATTAGTTCCTAAAGATGTGTGGAACAAATCCTGAAAAGTCCCCTAACTTCCTATGTGAGCTTCTATCCAAAATGGCGGATCAAAGATGGCTGCTTAGTACTTTTTGTTTTCCTTATAACTCGGTTAAAAATGAAAATTGAAAAAAACTTTAGGCTCTAGAAGTAATATTGTTTTGATACATAACCTAAAATAAACAATAAAAATTTCTAACATTTGTTTTGACACCAAAAACTGAAATTTCTGTGTTCTATGTAACATGCAGCAGAACACATAAAGTACTAAAATAAATAATTTTTTACGTTTTTTTGGGGGTTTTTCTTAAAAATATGTTCCCTCATACATTATTCAATCGTTGTTATTTTTTAGTTTAAAAAAAATTATGTATGTTTGAACTGTTGCTTGTGTTTTACTGACATTTCCCCATAAAAAATTATAAACATATTATGATCTCCTAATTGTGTTTTTTGTCTAAAATGCAAAATTTTCGATGTGAAAATTCAATGCTGATCTGTGTAGCTGTTTGAAACTACCATAAATCGTAAAGTGGCTCCAAATTCCTTTTGTAATATAAAATGAATAAAAAAAAGAAACGAAACACTCACTGTAAGGATAGAAATTCTTCAAAAATCAGTTCAAAACTTTTTTTTTAATAAAAAGATAATTGTTATCTCAAAATGGTATTTTTTTGTACATTTTAGGTTGCAAATAGTTACTCAAGAATGATTTTTTTTAAATTATGTTTCCATACAATTATGTGACAATGGAAAAAATGTCATTGAAAGATCACTGCCTTCAACTTCAGGATGTTTTGTTGGGGAAGTTAAACTTCAGGAGAAAAAAGGGGGTTATTATTAAGAAATGAGCGTTCTGTTCAGTCTTCCGCAATTTTTGACCACGATACTGCTGTTTTCAAATGAAACGATAATTTACGAGATATCTCAAATGTGAGTTATCCCCTCAACTACCCTTGCTTTTTGGTTGGGTTTCTCTGGGAAAGGATAAAAACACAATGGTAGCAGCTATCATTCAATTAGTAGAGCCTTTTGTTAAGCCACCCACCACCAATTTCTTTATCCATTGAAGATGAAGGATTTCTTATTTACGCATTGGCATGGGATGAGTCAGACATATAATAAAAAGACATATTCCTCAAATACTTCAGGTGTCTTCAGAAAAAACTTCTTTTTATGTGAAGCAGTGGTTTTTAATGGATACGCTGATGCATTACCAACATTGGGAAGAAACAAAGAAGGATGATGTTGTAAATGTCTGAGGCTACTGCTTTTTGAAGAAAATGTAGAAGGAACAATTTTATAGACTAACTTTTTGCAGAATTCTGAGAACAAATCAAGATTAATTCAAACTATGATGGAATACTTCCGATTAGCAGGAATGATTGTACAAATGGATAAGGATGCCAATGTATTAATTTGCTCAATTGTGATAAAAACATGCCAGAACAACTCCAAACCAGACGCAGTAATAGGTACTGACACAGATCTCCTCTCAATTCTAAGTGAAAGAGATATGTCTGGAACATCACTGCATTTTTTACCCCCAAACCAATTTAATGCAAAGAAAAATGTACAATATATTGAAAGTACAAGAAGTCTTGGGGGTCCCTTGAAGGATTCTCTTCTTTTGCTCAACACAAACATACGATGTGACTCCGACTCCACGTCAGCTATGTTCAGAAAGGGTAAATCTTGAGCTTTCAAGTCGCTAAAGGAAAATCTCAAACTGCTTTCTCTGACCTCACAGCTCAGTAGTTTTCAGCTTGATCCATCCAGAAAAGTCACCCAGACTGTAGAAGTGTTGATAAAACATCTTTTTGGTGGGAGTAACACTTAACAACCGCTTATACAACCGTGATAACAATTAAGTATCCTGAACTCCTTCTCCAAAATTTAAAGCTTGGCAACTCTTCCACCCACAAGTGCAGTTGCTTCACAGTATCAATTTTATGTTTATCTAATAGTACAACAGTGACTTAAGAAAAACATGAATCCAATTAAATGTGGATGTGTTATGAAAGGAGGTGGACTGTTCACAACGCTTTTGTCACTTCCCGAAGCTTCCAAAGGAATTCTGCATTTAATGTTTTGTGACAACAAATTAACAGTAATTATCTGAGACTGTGATCTAAATGCCAATGAAAACGCTGATCTTTAATGTTCCAAGTTTTGCATGCATTTTTTAGGTGGAACATCTAAAAATTCAACTTCTGTGCACGGGCCTGAAGATGAGGATGATGATACTGAATATTGATGCTTTTTTTTCCCTAGATTTTTACTGACATTACTATCTTTATATATTTTACATGCTTTTCAAAAAGACATTATATGTCAGTTTTTAAAGTACTAAATAAATAATATTCTGCAATTTTTTTGAAAATTCATTATAAGGTCACTTTTTTCTCTTATCATATTCTCATTCCAAAACTAGAAATAGCTAGATTTCTTTCAGAAATGGAATAAAATCTACTTGATTACTCAATAAATGGAATATATCAATCATTTTGCAGTTCATATTTTAAAAAGAAGACCATAAAAATTCTTTATTTTAGTAACTTTTTCGTTCTGCTGCATATTACGTAGAAACAGGACCGGATTTAGGGGAGGGCAGGCGGGGCTACTGCCCCGGGGCCTCCACAACAACGGGGCCCCCACCATAATTTTTTTCAAAATATCCTAACTTTCACAGGTGAGCAAATTTTACGTTTTTTCTCCCCTATAAATAATAATAATAATAATAATAATAATAATATAAAAAAATAAATAGCAGTAACTTCAGGAAATATTTACTATTAAAGTGCTGATCGAAAATATCGGAGATATACATATATATCAAAATATTCGGATATATATCAAAGTATCGGATATTTTCGAAATTATGATGATCTTTTCAAACCCTGATTAGAGGCCTCCACTCCTTCATTGATCCGGTGCCTCCACACTTCCAAATCTGGCCCTGCGTAGAAAATAGAAATTTTAGCTTCTGATGTCAAAACAATTGTTTGAACTTTTTTACTGGTTATTTTAGAGTGTATATCAAAACAGTATTACTTTTAGAGCATATGGAGTTTTTAGAACTGAAAAATCTTTATTTTTGACCAAGTTATAAGGAAAACCGAAAGTACTAGGAGGCCATCTTTGATCCGCCATTTTGGACGGAAACTCACATGAGATCTTAGGGGAGTTTTTAGGATTTACTCTACATGCTATGAGAAACTAATTCTGAAAATATTTCTTAATTATAAATTTGTGGTGCAAAAAATCCTAAATTTACTGGGCTAAATGCGGGGTATGGCATTTTTCCATTTTTTTTTTATTTTAATGCAAATGATCATTTTCTGATTTCAGTAATTTATGCCTTATGCTCATATATGTGAGTGTCCTCTCACCTCCCCCCCCCCCAGGACTACAACACTGCAGTACTAATTAACTTGAATTTCAATCTGCAAAATATTCTGGAAGAGTGTAGTATAGCCCATCCCTTAACCTAATGTCATCAAAGGTGTCTTACAATTGTGTCTTTTGGACTTCAGTTTTGTAAATTTTCCAGAGGAGGGCCCCTAAATCACCTGATATCATCAAAGATGGTCTAAAATTGAGATTTTAGAACTTCAATTTCAGAACTTCGATTCTGAAGGAATTCTTGGGAAGATCTTTCTTTCTCCTAACATCATTGCATATTGTCTTAAATTGGCTTTTTGAAACTTCAATGTGGAAAATATATGCCGAGGAAGAGTTTGATCACTCCCAGCACCTCCCCTGTTATATCTGCTCTTGTTATAATGTTTGAGATTATTTCTTGCGCAGCCTTTCTAATTTAAATAAATAAAAAAAAAACATTTTTACAAATTTTATTTTCCCAAGATATTTTACTGTTAAAAAATAATGCCTCTATTTTAGATTTCTATGTGTCTAAGTAAATATAAATTATTTCAACTTTAGTAGCCCTGTAGATGCATTGAGAATTCTCTATATCGTCCTAAACTAAGCATTGAAATGTAGGACAAAATGAGCTATAATTATCTCTGGATGTTCCTTCATTTTTTCTTAAACATTCTTTTAAGTATATATACTTATTAGAATTTTAAATGTAGGCGTTTATACAAAATGGATTTTAGTTGTACAGTTTTAAAGTTGTATTTCTACTACTTTTTAAAAGTGAGCAATGCATTTAAAGCTCATCTGTTTTATGACTTTTATATTTTGTGTGAACATTGAAGATTTGTGTGAATTATTTGTTTTTATTAATCACCAATGTTTGCTTTAAACATGCAGTCTAAAATGATCTAAGTAACCGATAGTGTAACTTGAAGTAAGTGATAAATGTTCAAGGGATATTTTTTTTATTTTTAAGTCTTTTGTAAAATATTTGATTTTAAAATTAATAATTTTTCCTGATTTTTATTAGTAGTTCAATATGGCTATCAAGATATCAGTCCTGTTATAAATGTACAGGGTGAGTTCAATCGAATCTGCCATTGAAAAAATAAAATTCTGCGAAAGCGACCATTTCTGAGATTCCTGTGGGACCTACACACAAAATGAGTGCATATTTGAAAAGAGCAGGCTAAATCCTACAAAATGAAACATTTTCCATCAAGATAGTCGCATTTTATAATGAGCTACAAGCTTTGAAACATTGGACACACTCAGAATTTAAATGGTGCAAAAGTTTTCAATCAACATTTTCAGAAACAATCGTGTGAGCTACAATCAGGCAAATCTACCAAAAACTGGCACATTACACTAGCTTTCACATGATACAACAACAAATCATATTGGACTTCAAGTTCAGCAGAAATTCAGGCTTTTGTTTGAAACAGTGTAAAAAACTGCATTCGTTGAAAAAGGAAAACCAGTGAAGAGTCACACTTTTCTGTTTTAAATTTCCTGTTTCACGTAAGCATGCTGCTTTCTTAGTTTAAGATAATGACATTTTTATATCAAAATAATAGTTTTAACATTTTAGGGAGGAGGTTCTATTTCATTTGAAAAAGATTGAAGCAACTAAAGCTCCGGTACCAGATAATATTTATCCAAAAATTTTAGTTGAATGTGCAGAGGAATTAGTGGATGTTATTTTGAATATTTTCAATGCTTCTTATAACTCGGGGACGGTGCCAGAGGACTGGAAGCTGGCAAACATAATGCTACTCTTCAAGAAGGGGTCTAAAGGTAATGCTGGGAATTATAGACCTGTAAGTTTGACTTCAGTGATTTGTAAGATTTTCGAAACTTTGATCAAAATTAAGATCATGAAGTTCTTAGAGACTAATAGTCTGTTGACTAGTTTGCAGTATGGTTTCAGGAAATCTAAATCCTGTGCCACTAATTTATTGCATTTCTGCGACAAGGTTACCTCAGCTTTACATAACAAAAAATGTGTGGATGTTGTTTATATTGATATTCAAAAAGCTTTTGACAAGGTACTGCATGGTGCTCTTCTCAGCAAATTAGCTGACAGGAATAGGAGGAAAAACTTTACTTTGGGTTAGAAATTGGGTCACTGGTAGGAAGCAAAGAGTAGTTGTGATAGGAAATCATTCTAAATGGAGTGATGTTTTAAGCGGGGTTCCTCTGGGATCAGTTTTTGAGCCTCTTTTGTTTATTATCTTTATGAATGACACCAATGAAAATATTTCTGGAAGCATGAATTGTTTTGCTGATGATGTAAAAGTTATATGGATTGTCGAAAATGAAGAACAAGTAAAACAGCTTCAAGAGGATTTAGATCATATTACTAAGTGGGCAGATAAATGGGGTATGGCAGTTAATGTAGGGAAATGTCAAGTGCTACACTTAGGTCATGGAAATAAGCGTACGAGATATCGTTTACAGGGTCCAGTCATTAATCAGGCAGAAAATGTTATGGAACTGGGTGTCTTAATAAATCAGGACTTCAAGTTTAATCAACAGTGCAGCATTGCTAGTAACAAAGCCAACAAAATGCTTGGGTTTATCAATAGATCTATTTCAAACAAATCTAAGAAGGTTCTTCTGCCTTTATATAGGAGTTTAGTAAGACCTTATTTGGAGTACACTCTTCAGTTTTGGTCGCCTTATCTGAAGAAAGATATTTTTGTATTGGAAAGGGTTCAAAGAAATGCAACTAGATTAGTAAGGGGACTTTCAGATTTAGATTTTGATACCAGACTTAATAGGCTTAACATGTATAGCCTAGAGCAAAGGAGTGTCAGAGAGGACATGATTCAGTTATTCAAATTTATCAAAATAAAAGATGTAAATGGATTAAATTTTTTCGGGGAAAGCAGGATGAAGGGTCATTGTTTTAAGCTATTTAAATCACAGGCTAATTTGGAAATTAGGAAAAACTACTTCTTTAGTTGGGTCGTGGGCACTTGGAATAGCTTACCAGAAGAGGCGGTAATGAGCAAGGGGGTGGATAGCTTTAAGAGATCCATTGATCTTCATTGGGGACTAATTAATTGACTAGGACCAGCCTAGCTGGGCCCAGAGTCTGTTGCTGGTCGTCACATTTGTATTTGTATTAAGTGAAAAAACACCGAAGATAACAATAAGTAGAAGAAGAAGAAGCGTTTAAAGCGTTTAAGTAGAAGAAGCGTTACTTTTCTGTGTTTTTCAGAAAGAAAAAATCAATAATAAAAGAGTTGCACAACATCAATGAGTACATTTAATCAATCATGAAAATTTACAATAGATGCTGAAATTGCAACCACATCCGATACATGCCCTTGCCTTTTTGTGAAAGGAAACAACCGTTGCTCTTAGTGAAATTTCATTTCCTAGTTTTACTACTGCTCCATCAAGCCAGTTGCACAATTCCTGCAAACTGGCTACTTCTGTTTTGTATACTTCTTGTTTTAGGAATCCCCAAAGAAGTGACTATCTTGATGGAAAATGTAACATTTTGTAGGATTTAGTCTGTTCGTTCCAAATATGTAATTGTTTTGTGTGTAGGTCCTACAGGAATTCCGGAAATCGGTTGTTTTCTCAGAAGTTTGTTTTTTACTCATTTTCCTTATATCTTCCATAACTCGGTTACGGTTAAGAATTGGACACGATAATAGGTGGTTCTGTGCTCCTCTTGGACTCTTCTATGACCCCTTTTGTATGGCAGATTCGATCGAACTCGCCCTATATATTTTACACATACGCACACACAGAAGCCCTTCATTTTAAATTTTCCCAGGGGGTGGGGGGTCCAAAGGTACATACTCAACGCATATTAAACAACAAAATCCATTCCTACATGAATGAAAATTCATTGATTTGTCAAAGCTGAGGAGGGGGGTGTCAATTGCCAACTCATGACCCCCCTAAATGACAAGCCTTGCACTCGTTCACAGAGCAAAGGAAGGTATTTTTTTTTTAATTTCACATTTACTTGTTTATCTTATGTTGGTTGGTTCAACACCATTGATCACCTTATCAGCAAAGAATTGAAACTCATAAAGCCAAGTGTTTCTAAAATACTTTCAGAATTCTCATGAAACAGGTTTTATCAAATGTTAGAGATAGCTATGGCCAGTTTTTAGATTTTTTTAAAAAAAAATGTTTTTATTATTATCTTTTTTCATTATTAAACTGAGTTTAATATTTATTACTATTATAGATGAATGTTTATTGTACATACAGTAACTTGAATACGGTAACTTGAGTTTTCACTATTAAATTGTTGAGGTGTTTACCCAAATTTACCTTGTGCACAATTATACCAGGACTTGGTATGTGATATAATTATCAAAAGTTTAAAAAAAAATGTCTTTTCTTGTGTTTTTTTTATGTTGAATTGTATTTTTCGTAACATTTTCCAAACCGGATCTGATAATTTTTCACTTAATTCTTGTTACTTTTACGCTTCCTATCAAAGTCTACTTTCAAAATGTGCTATAAACTGTTTCTATTTTTTTGCAAATTTTCCATAATTGTGCTGCATATGATATCAGGAACGCATATAAGCAACTTTTACTCTGCTAGGGACATTGTAATAGTTTTTGGACTCGTGATTGGCCATCCAACTCAAATGAGTTGGCCATGTTTTTTTCTTATCAAACGGCAGGTGTCAAAATTTCGTTCCTCAGAAGTTCCGAGTTTACATTTTGAATGTTTTTCATTCTCCCCCCCCCTCATTTCCCTAAAATAAGGTCTTGTTTCAAAATGAAACAATGATTAGGGCATGCAAAACAGGCAGTAAAGGAGATGGATGACGTTTTTACGTGACAGCCCATCAGCAGTCTCCAAACTTTCATGCTCTCTAGCAGAGTTAAGGTTGCATATATGCATCAGGAACTGAACTACTATGTGGTTAAATCGTCATGCTTAAAACTCAAATTCTTAACATTTTGAAACTTAACATATTGAAAATAATTATCACTTTTGATCAATTGTTTCAGTAATTAGCATTATCATTCCAAGGGTGCCCACCTGGGGAGGGGGGCATGGTGCAGACTGCGCCATTAACATTTTTAGGGGGTGTTTTGAGGGATATTTTTCACATTTGGGGGGGGGGGGGCGCCCCTGATTATACTGTCGTGGGCAGTATCTACAGAAATAAGTTTTCGAGATTTTTGAAGAAACACGTTTTGGATTCAATACTAACAATAGGACATGTTGGAACTGAGTGGTTCCCGCCCCCCTCCCTTTTTTTCAGCATAAACCAAATAAGCAAACTTGCACAAGAAAGCTGAAGTACAGTCGATGAAAAATGCAAAATAATAAAAAAAATTGCAGTTACTGCCCTTTTTCCTGCCCAGGACAGTATATACTTAGATATTTATACCAATGTAGCTAAATTATTTATTTTATTCTTCAGAATTATTTTGACTATGTTTTCAAATATTTATTTTAAATGTCTTATTATGTCTGCTTTTCCACAGACAGTTCAAAATTTATTCTTTGTTGAAATAAATTTAGTTTCCTGTTTCCAATTTTTATACACTTCTAATAATATTGAAAAAAAAAAAAAAAAAAAGAAATGGAAAAAATTTTTTTTTAAGAGTGACGGATGTCTGAAATTAAAGATTTCCCCCACCTTTATGTGCATCCTGGTTTGTTTTTTAAATATGTATGTCACTGTTTATTTATGTAGAGCATATAAGTCCAGAAATTCACAAGGATATTCTATCATTACTCATTGTTGAATCGTGCTTTTAAAAATCTTTATTGCCCTGTGAAAGGGGAGGGGGAGTGCCTATATTGTGGTAATACACATCTTTAAATTGATCTCAATACTTTTTATGGATTGTTTTATGACCTATATCTCTATCAAAATATGTAATGAAAAAAAATGTAGGATTACAAGAGAACCAACAAGTTTAATGAGACCTGGGACTTGTCAGCTTTGGATACGTCTGAAAAAACATGAATTTGGATTAGTGCCGGAGCTAGGGAGAGCCTTACAGGGTTGCCACGCCACAGAGAAACCTGAAGAAACAGGGAAAACACAGAAAATTCAAAAATCAACAAAAAACAGTGAAAATCCAGGGATTTTCGAAACTTTCCTCAAAAACCTGGAAAATACATTGAATTTTTTTTCCTTCTTAAATTAAAGTTACAAAAATCAATTCCCAAATATATAAACTACCAAAAATTAAATAAATAGTAATAATTATAATGAGAATATTAATAAAGTTCAGAAATAAAGTAAAATAAAAATGGTAATTTTGCTTGAAAGTTTTTTTTTTAAAAGTAAATATTAAAATATTTATCATAAAAATAGAATCTTGAATTTCATGATAATTTAGAGTGTATGAAATTAGTCGTCAATAATCATTGTTCTGGGTCACTTATACACTTTTAGGTCCATGGCTAAGAGAAGTTTTTTTTTTTAAATAAAAAAGTTGAATATATTCAACCACCGTGCTAGTAATTTCCCTTATTTATTTAGAAATTTGTGTTTCGTTTTTTTACCCTGTGGTGAAATTATCAAGATATTAATGTTTTTTTCCAAATAATCAGTGCTCGCTCGTTCGTAATGTTTTATTTTCATACAGGGAAAACACAGGGAATTTTTTTTCCAAAATTGAGTGGCAACCCTGCCTTACCCCTGGGGGCAACAAATTCATCCTAATTTTGTGTGTGTGTGTGTTTTTTAACTCAATAAAAAAAATTTGGAGGAAGTTGTGTTAAGGGTAGCAGTTTAAAGATTTGCCCCCCTCTTGGAAAAATCAAATGTCTGCCCACAGACGGCTTGTACGAGGGGGGGGGGACAACTTCCCTTCACTTCCAAAAGTAAAGCGGGCTTGAATACAGGGGGCTGAGCAGAGTCACATTCGAAACCCTTAATCAGGAGCCATGCTGACTTATCCTTTGATATCTTTGTATCTATAACAATCGTTATACACTCTTCCTCCCCCCATCGCACCTCGAAAAAGAGAACTGTAATATTGTAGTATGTTTTTATATTTTTTTGTTTGTAAACTCCAATCTTATTGGATATTTGAAAAAAGGAAAAAAAAAAAAAAGAGCAAGAGTTCGTCCTCAAAAATTCTAAACCTTTTTTTTAAACTATGCCAAAATTATCTGGAGATTTTGTGTTAAGAAGTTGTGTGGCTCTGTGATCTGGTAAGTTGAACTATGACCTTGACAATGTTTTTTTTCTTTTTTGAGGAGTTCGGGGGGGGGGGGGGGGAAGGGGGCTGATTATTGGTGCGGATTTGAGCTGGAATACTTTTGCAAAACTTCAGCGAAAGTGACCCAACTCAGCTTCAATTACCCTTCTCTATTACTAGGCCGGCGCATCAGCTTTAGTTTAGCCATTTTGGATCGAATTTTTCATTGTTGCGGAACTAGAGTTACCAGAGCAAAGTTTCGGGTTTTGCCAAATTAGTCAAAAATAATATTTTGTTTAATAACCAATTCACGTGCGACCAATAATTGCTCGCATCACGAAACGCGATAACTAGCCAGAAAAAAACAACCACTAAAACAAGCGCTCCGATCCAAAATGGCTGATTTTAAGTTGATGTGTCGGTTCGTATTTATAGGGGCCTTAACTACAAAAAAAGATGAACATTGTCAAGTTCATGGCTACCAGAGCTATACTGTAGTTTGTTCTTTCTGTTGGTGCCATGTGTTCGAATTGCTGTGTAATATGTTGTTGGTTTGAGCTCAATTTTTGCTTTAGTTTATTTCTTGTTAAAATTATTTGATGGATTATTGCAAATACTGTCATTTCAATTAGTTTTGTCCAATGTAACACGCTTCATTTGAAGCATATTTTTTGAAACATTTTTGTTCTGTGTTTTATTATTTTGTTCATAGTCTAAACTGAAAAAGTAATTTTCATTATAAAAGTGAAATAGAATGATAAATGTACGTTGTTTTCCTGGCATTCAATATATAACATTTTTGTAATGTAAATTAATGCTTTCATCTTGCTTTATAAAGTTGAAATGATCGTATTGTGTAAACGAAAAAAATACCTCATTAAAAAAAGAGTAATATATATTAATTGTTATTATTATTAATTTGTTACTTTCTTAACGCTATTTGTTGTATGATTTTATTATTGATTTTATTAAAATAAATTTGAATGTGCAGCCTAATTCGTTTGTCCTATATTTTTTTTAAAAATTATTTTATACATTTCTCAACAAGCTGGTTCGATATTTATGTATCTTTGAATGCAACTTCTTTGTTAGTGTCCTTCCAGAACTGAAAAATAGTTGAACTGAAAGTGCATTCCAGGGGTGCCTACAAGAGGGGGGGGGGGATATGGCGCAGGTTGCGCCATCAAGATTTAAGGAGGGGGGGGGGTTGAAAATTATTTATTTTATTTTAATTTCTTTTTATTTATTTCAATATTTTGAGAACTTTATTTCAGAACTTTTCGAACAAAATTATAACAATAATATTTAAAAATAAATAAATAAACAGTAAAAGAAATACAGTCGAGTCCCCGACTTACGCGAGGGATGTGTTCCAAGACCCCTCGCGCAAGTCGAAATTTCGCGTTATAGAAAAGGGTATGTGTAAAAACTTTTATAAACATACCAAATTATTTTATACACTTGTAAATGCCACCTCAAACTGTTCAAAACTATTTCTTAACTATACATTACTATTTCTTACGTAAAACACTGAGTTTTTATTCATATTTTAAATTTAAAAAATTGTTTTATTCAACATAAAATACTGCTACGATGCACAAAAGGAGAATGGGAGAAAAAAATGGAAAATGAGGAGTAGTTATTTGTATAAGCCATGTATCTGACTAGTACGGTGTGGGAACTTCCACTCTCAATAATGCTAAAAGGATAAAGGTCCATTCACGAATATATATATATATATATATATATATATATATATATATATATATATATATATATATATATATATATATATAGTAGTCAATAACAAAGCCGATACTTACAGACCGTGATTCCCTTCCGAAAATTTTCGTGTTGCGGAAGAGAAATTCGCGTTACGTCTGAAATTCTTTACTGGTGAAAAAATTCGCGTTATAGCCATTTCGCGTAAGTCGGATCGCGTTGTAGCGAGAGTCGACTGTATTTTTTAAGAAATTAATAAAATAAAAAAGGAGGGCTAAATAAAAAGGGCTGAGAAAAAAAATGGAGGAGGGGGGGAGGAATTTGCGCCATTGAACTTGGGGGGAGGGGGATGGGATGGGCACCCCTGGTTCATTCTTAAGGAAAGACAAGAAGACTTTGGGTGAATGACTAGTTATGAACAGCAAGTCAGTAACCGGTGGATTTGTCTTGTATTGCCAATATCAAGCTTGTGATCGATATTCCAGGAGCATCCATCTTTTAAAACCATCACTATCACATTTCTTTCAAAACGGTATGTCCTAGAAAGTTGAAATTTGGTACGTAGACTCCTAGTGGGGTCTAGTTTTGTACCTTCTCTTTTGGTTGCACTCGAATGTTCCTAAGGAGGTCTTTTGCCCCTTTTTGGGGGGAAATCATTGTTAATTTCGATGTAAACTCAAGTGGTGTTATTATTTGTCGGACACTTAACAATATATCGCCAGTATTTTGGTCGCCAAGTTTTGTCGCCAACTTGGCGACAAAGATTTTTTTTTTTTTTTCAAAATTTGGTTTTAATTTGGCCACTGTTGGTGATATTTAGAGAGTAAACAATTGAATCACATTAAAATTGCCAATAATGGGGAAATGACATTAAATTGGAGTAAAAGGAAGTCATGTGATGCACACATCAGCTCGTTTTACGTTAATTTTTCTCAATCACCAATATTAAATTTTCTTTGTACAGTAGACCTTCATTTTACGCGGGGATTACGTTCTACGGAAATGCCGCGTAAATCGAAACCGCGTAAATTGAGATCTAATACTAGTGTTAAAATAGGGGTTTGATTCCGTAGATAACAAAATACTTCATTCTAGTGATTACTAATTGTGTAATAAGTTTAAAGTGTACTTATACAGACTTTTATGCACAACATGCATAAAGAAAACATAAATTAATTAATTTCTTGTTCTGTTTATAAAGAGGAGCTGACTGTGATAAGTCTTTTGGCAGTCATCAAGAATTTTTTCTCTGTAATTCTTTGCAGAGCATTGACGCATCCATGATCACTTGCGTCATTTCCATGATAGAATCTTCCTTCACTAACAAATCAGAAAGATCATTTCTATCGTCTAGGATTTTCTCAAAATTTTCAATGTGAACGTTTTTGGTTTTGCGTCACCGACGTCGGTATCCTCGTTGGTTTTGGCCTCCTTTGTCACTCCTAAAAGCTCTTCTTCCAGTCAATTCTGAACTGTGTGGGTTTCATACTTGCCTACTCTACTTTTTTTAACGGGAGACTCCTGTTTTTTGCTTTTATCTCCCAATTTCCTGTTTTTTTCCGATTTTCTCCTGTTTTTTGCAGTTTTTTTCAGACAATCATCAAAAAGTTTTACTTTCTTCTCAATAGATGGCAAATTTTCTAGTCTACCAATGTCAGGGAATAAGATTTTTTCCAATTTATAACTCATTTAGTAAAATTCATTTTTTTTTTTTTGGAAGCTTTCCTCATTGCATGTTCAACGAAGCACGTGCTTTGCCGAAAATTGCAGCAGATTTCAATCCTTTTGTTTCTAGAAAATATTTCAATTATTTTGATAGTTTGCAGCTATTTTAACATGTGCAACCCGATACCTACTTATTTTATTTTCATTATAAATTGATTTTTTTTTCTTTCGGATTTTAGTAATTAAATTTTTGGAGCTACTTTTTTGGGGGGGGGGGGATGTACGAAACTTTAAGCAAATTCACTCCTTATTATTTGGAAGATTTTGAAAGAGGGGATAATGGTTTAAACCGCGTAAAATAAACCCGCGTAAAACGATGGTCTACTTGTATATAAGTTTTTGGAGTGCTTCATGGCTGTTTTTCGTCAGTTCGAAGTTTTATTTTAGTGTGTACTCATTCCTTAGCTTTTTACTTCCTTTTACAAAAAAGGAAGTATTGTATTCGCGAAAAAAGTTTCACTCAAAAATCGGCCCTTATTTCCATTTTTCTCACCCCCGAATGAATGTTGAGTTTTTTTTTTTTTTTTTTTTTTTTTTTCGACCCTACCACACGTGGATATATGCCGAGGAACGTACAGACACCCGAAATATCCATTTTGACGACCCCCGAGTTAATTACAACGAAGTTCCTCGTGACGTCCGTTTGTATGTGCGTATGTGTGTATGTATCTCGCATAACTCAAAAACGGTATGTCCTACAAAGTTGAAATTTGGTACGTAGACTGCTAGTGGGGTCTAGTTATGCACCTTCTCTTTTGGTTGCATTCGAATGTTCCTAAGGGGGTCTTTTGCCCCTTTTTTGGGGGAAATCATTGTTAATTTCGATATAAACTCAAGTTGTGTTATAATTTGTCGGACACTTGACGATAGATCGCCAGTCCTTTGGTCGCCAAGTTTTGTCGCCAACTTGGCGATTTTTTTTAAAAATCTGGTTTTAATTTAGCCACTGTTGGTGATATATAGAGAGTAAACAATTGAATCACATTAAAATTGCCAATGATGGGGAAATGACATTAAATTGGAGTAAAAGGAAGTCATGTGATGCACACATCAGCTCGTTTTTCCTATCACAGAGGTCTATTTTTTTATTAATTAAAATATAGAAAATCCTTTCAAGCTAATGTGCCCATAGCTGCAGTTGGGGCTAATCTGACTGCTCCCTGTAGTGACGCTATTGCCTAATGTGGCAATAGGTAAATACCGTAAATTCCCGATTATCGGTGTTCGGATTATCTGCAGATCTTTTCATTTTTTTTTCTTAACGGTCATTAAATGTTTTTTAAACTAGTGATTGTTTTCTTGTTCACTTTTTGCTATAATATATATTTTTTACTTCCTTTTACAAAAAAGGAAGCATTGTATTAGCGAAAAAATTTTCACTCGAAAATCGACCTTAATTTTCATTTTGCTCACCCTCGAATGAATGTTGAGTTTTTTTATTTTCGACTCGATCACTCGAGGATAAGTGCCTAAGAACGTATAGACACGCGAAATATCCATTTTGACGATTCCCGAGTTATAGTTACAACGAGTTTTCCCGTGACGTCTGTATGTGCGTATGTATGTCGCATAACTCAAGAACGGTATGTCCTAGAAAGTTGAAATTTGGTACGTAGACTCCTAGTGGGGTCTAGTTGTGCACCTCCCCTTTTGGTTGCACTCGGAGTCTTTTGCCCCTTTTAGGGAGGGGGGGGGAGAATCATTGTTAATTTCGATGTAAACTCAAGTGGTGTTACAATTTAGTGGACACTTGACGATATATCGCCAGTCTTTTTGGTCGCCAAGTTCTGTCGCCAACTTGGCGATTTTTTTTTAAAAATCTGGTTTTAATTTAGCCATTGTTGGTGATATTTGGAGAGTAAACTATTGAATCACATTAAAATTTCCAGTAATGGGAAAATGACATTAAATTGGGGTAAAAGGAAGTCATCACACATTGGCTCGTTGCATTCAATTTTAGCAGATGCAAGGTTGTAATGTTTTTAGCTATAATATAAATATATGTGTGAGTGTTATTGAGCAATCACGATTGCTTATTGTTCTCATTTGACCGTTTTTGGTGTCCGTGCCTCTTTCAACTTGGACCAGAAGCCTTGCAGCACCACCGCCCACCGTCCTCTGCTGGCGGCGCGGCGCGGCTGCTCCGGTTTTGAGCTATCCGCTTCTCCTGGTCGGAGGCGTCCATGTCCTACACACACGCACGCTCACACATATACACACACACGACTTCACACACATACACTCACACACGCCTACGTGCATACACACAGGTCTACGCACACACACAACTATGCACAAGTAACCACCCAGGAGGAGAGGCAGACTTGGGGGGGGGGGGGGACAGGAGCCGTTTCTAGAAACAATAACTCCAATGAGTAGGGTCCTGTCTCAGTTCGTGATTACGAAAAACATAATTTGAATTCAAAATTTCAGAATTCAAATCAATTTTCTTTCTTTGTATTTTCTACTTATTGTATACATTTGTATCGTTTTTTTAACCTATTATTTGGATTATTCATCGTTTTCGCTTATCCGCAATAACCGTGCCACCCTATTTCCCGTACTGAATTTAAATTTTTATAAGATATCTCCTGGAAAAATGCCTCCTCCTTTTTTCTTTCCTTTGAATAAACTGTCCCTTTTCTCCATCAGGGGAAATCATTGCCGCTTTGTTTGGAGTAAATTAATGCTGAAGGGAATATCCAAATGAATTCGAACGGTTTTGTCAGCTTTTACTCTATTAATTTCAGCTTAAATTATGACAAAACGTAAGTTTCTCGGAATGTTTTCAGTTTCCCCTTTCATTCCTTTGAAAGCTTTTAATTAAATTCTGTCTCTGGTGTGAATCACCCTTTCTCAGTGACATAAGGCTGAGAGCACATGACCTAATCTTGCATCTTTTGAACTGTTGGAAATTACGAAATGATTCCTTCAATATTAGCTCTTTATGTTTCGTTTTACTTGTCTTACAGCTTTTAATCAGGAGTTGTACATTTTACGCCGATGCTGTTGCATTATGCTCATCTGCATCAGTAGAACCCGAATTATATGCCCATTAATACCATCAAAATATGGACCAACGAGAAGTCATGTCAGCCTAAGTCACATGGTTGCCACACTTCCGTCCAAGGGACGGAATTCCGTTTTCTCAAAAATTTCGGCCATCGGATTTTTTTTTTTTTTTTTTTTTTTTTTTTTTCCATGTTCAAAATGATTTTTATACATGAAACAAATCTTTACTTTTGAATCTCTCACTCTCAAAAAAGGTCTTATTTTTCTGAGGACAAAAAACTGGCCCATCTGCTAAAGTTAAAAAAAATAAGCTGTTTTTTTTTCCCAAAAAATAATTAAATAAGTCACTTAATTTGTTGATTTCAACCCTTCTTATCTTAATCTGGAAAATTTTATTAAAGTTTTTATCACAATGCATCTTATAGCCAAGAATCTCATACCTGAATTTTTTTTTAATTACTATTTTTTTGTATGAAATATGAACTATTTATGTAACATGAACTATAAAATCTGAAGCTTTTTTTCTGCAGTAGCAAATAGTAAGTTTTTTTAATTGTATTTTATTATTAAGTTCTTTTTCTGCTTTTACCTCCTAAGAATCTTGGACAATGACATGTTATTTTTTTTATTTAGGTTTTAATTTTTACTTAATCTTACAATTTGGTTTTACTATATAGTTACAGCTTTAAAAATTAGCACTATATATGTCTAAAACATCAAACAAACTAAGCGCTAACATTTTGGTGTCGCGAAATGGAGCCACGCGCTTTTCAGTCCTGGCCAATTTTTAGAGTGGCACCCATGAGTCAGAAAGTAGGGACTGGAGCCTCGTTGGGGTCCAGTTCGGTATCAGAGTAGTTATAAAGTTTTATGGTGGGCGGGAGCCCGGAGATGACACTGACGAGGGCAGGGTTGCCAGACGCCCGGATTTCAAGGGACAGTCCCGTATTTTGAAAAATTGTCCTACGTCCCGGGGAACTTCCATATGGGACGGCTTAGGTCACGTATTCTAACAAAAACCAATATTTTACAATACGAGACAGTACTTTAAGGTAAAAAAAAAATAAGTAAAACGAAAAATGTGACTAAACTAACTAGCACCTGTTCCTATCTACGTCGATCTGTATACTGAACTTCGGTGTATTGCTTGCTTTATTCTTTGAGTTCGAGTTCCTTCAAAAATGTCCTCACCCATGTACATATTGAGATGAATCTTTCGAAAGCTGTTGATATATGATTGTTTCACCCCTTAAAAATACACCATAACCAGTAATTGCCCTCAACCACAAAAATACCCCCCCCCCCCCTCCCGCCTTTCAACCTTAGAAGCCTGTCTCGTATTTGCTATTCTTAAATCTGGCAACCTTGGACGAGGGGTACGCTGCCGTACTACGCGCAAAAGCAAAAGTCGAATCTGCATCTGAGTTCAAAATGAGAAATTGCCGTTTAAAGTTTTGCGTCACCATGCATTTGATTCAGATGCAACGTTTTCAGGAAAAAAAAAAAAAAAATAATAATTTGAATTTTGTCATCTTGAATTCAAATTATGCTTTTTGCAATCACGAGTGTGTGTGTATATGTAAGCGTGTGTGTTTGTGTGTGGAGGGTATGTGTGTGTGTGTGTAGGCATGTGTGTTTGTGTCTGTGTGCAGGCATGAGTATGTGGGTAGTTGTGTGTATGTGAGTGTGTGTGTGTGTTTGTGTGTGTATGTGTTTGTGTATGTGTGTAGGTGTATATATGTATATGCTGTGGAATGTGGCGGTGGGAAAAATGATAGGACATCAAAAACAGTCAAATGAAAGCAATAAGCAATCGTGATTGCTCAAAAAAAAAAAAAAACTTCCCATTCACAAGTAATCATAAAATATTGTGTTTAGGTGAACTATGTGGCAAAGAATAACCTGGTGGACCGTAACTCGGTTTTGATAAAAAGTGCAGATACCACTTTATTGCTTAGCACGGCAGTACGCCTTAGTTCTCGGCGGCCCTGATTATTGCAGCGGTCTTTTTTCTTTCTTTCATTGTGAACTTGCGTCAGCCAGCTTCAAGGATTTTATGTGAAACTTATTTGGGGGGTGGGGAGTGTTTCCGAATACCCATAGACCATGAAGGTCGTGGGGATTGATATTTCAAATTATATTGTGAACAGTAGCGTGCATAGACTTCGGTGCCCCTCCCCCCCATCCATAGAATTTTTTAAAATAATTTTAACACCGTTAATTTTTCAGAAAGTGAGTCCTCACACCTCTTGCACCCCACCCCCTCCACGCCGCTGGGGTGCTATGTACGTCACTGATTGTGTAAGTTGTGTGGATTGTGAGCGTTTTTTGAAAAACAGATATTTATGCATCACCACTGGAACAAAAGTTCATCGACCTCATGATTTTTTTATTATGTAGTTGACACCCTTATTAGATAATGCTGAAGCCACTTCCCTAATATTCAGCGATGCATGACTAATTATCCTCGCTGGTAATTTATTTTCTCCATAGATGGCGTAGGACTGCCGGGCACAGAACGGCTGCAGTGAAACCACGTGACAAGGCGCAGAATCTTGAATCGATTGAATTGCTGGGCGTGTGCCTAGCCCAGATACAGAGCTAGAAGACAGATAGTAAAAGAAAAAATCATTATTGGAGAAAGGACGAATATCACTTTTGCTTTCTTTTTACATTCATGTGGGACGGAAATTGCTGAAATCGATAGCAATATGTCATTTAGGAAAAATTCATAGGCGTCTTAGATTTTTTTTAAAACAATTTTACTTTTCAGTTGCTTACTTCGAAAAAAAGAGAAAAGGGGAAAAAAAAATATTTTCTATGCTACAGAATGAGATAAAAAAGGATGAAAACAGAGATATTGCTGCAATTTTTTTAAGCCGTAGAATACTTCAAAACATTTTTAGAGGCGCAAAATTAATTTTAAAGGTGTGAAAATATAAAAACGGAAAACATTAAATTCTGTCGAATTCGAATCTTTTTTTAACGAAGTTCAGAGTGCTAGTAATGTCATTTCGATGACACTAAATTTCGTTATATCGATATTACGAATGTTGACATTTTGTTCCTATGTAATTTGAGTTGCGGATAGGTACCTAACGGCTTTGCTAAAACGATTTTGTCGCTGTAACGGATTTCGCTAAAGCGGGACTTGACTGTAATAGTGATCAATCCCATAAAAAACTAACGTTCTAAGTTTGAAATGGAACATTGCAGACAATTACGAGATGTGTGCTATATGGATTTTTAGCACATAGAATGTTTGGCATTTATTCCAAAAAAAAAAAAAAAAAATCCAGCTTTGGCATTCATTTGAAATTAGACATCTTAACTTCAAATTATGTTTTCCGCAATCTCGAATTGCGATAGGACGATACTCGTTGGGTTTCTTGTCTTTACAATCGGAATGGAACGGAGATCGAGAAGGAATTCGCATCCGTCATGTTATGACTGGTGATTTTCTACATAAAGTAACAAGAGGTATATCGGGTATATCCACAAAAAAAGAAATGGTAAAGTCAGGAGATGGCCTTTGATCAAGCCTTATATCAGAAGCTTCCATTTTCATGAAGGGGAGATAGGCAGAGGAGAATTGAAGGACGCAATTTGCAATGTGTACTGATTCTTGAACTTGAAACATCATCTCGGAATTTAAGAAATTAACCAAAGTGGTAAAACATTTCACTTTTGTACGGTCAAGGCAGATGTCTTATTGGACAGGTCTTAGTCTAAGTAAATGAGTGGGTCTTGGTTTTATTTCTTTCAGCCGCCATTGCTCAGACACAACATCGCTTCCTATATTTAATTTGTATTGAAAATTAGCGACATTAGGGTTGCAATAAAGAACGCAAAGCTTGTCATTTTTACTTTTTCGCCATCTAAATGCAGTTGTTGCTGAAATTTAAACATTTCAGCCTAAAGAATCCAAGAATCACATAACGAAAATATGTTTTAAGTACATTTCTTTTGCAATTCAACTGATTATAAAAATCATGTATTAATTAAGTATTAATTTAGGTATTAATTATTAAAACTACGTATGTCATTTTTTATAATGAAAATAAACGTTGAAAAACTTCTATCAGCGAACAACAAATTAAGAATTAAATAATTTCACCCAAGGCCAAGATATTCACTGCAATCTCAATTGAAACAAATTATCTTCTTTACTAATAATAAAGCTGAAATTTCTTTACTAATCATAAATAACGACCAAGATGTCGTTTAAATCCTTAATATGGCACGCGTCCTCTCTTTCTTGATTAAGGAATGGACTCGTTTTCTCAAATAATTGATAAGGGTCATTTGTTTGCGGTCGGACTATAATTAGGATTCGATCATAAAGATCTGTTCCTTGTGGCCAATTTGCACCCGTACACTTATCATAAAGATTATATTTACAGCGTATACCACTATGATATTTCGGGGGGGAAGGGGTAAAGGGAAAACGCTCTATGTATCAATGATGTGAGATTCCGGGCTGTTGTGCCGTGGTTTGAAGATTGTATCCACAAACGTTTCGACCGCATCTGCGGCGGTCATCTTCAGTGTTTGTGGTCGGAGCTTCTAGGGAAGCACCTTTCTAGCTACTGATAAAGATTTCGATGTGTTGTCACTATTTATGTGTGAAGAGCTAGCTCTTCCTCGACCACGTAAACACTGAAGATGAATGCCGCAGATGCGGTCGAAACGTTTGGGGAAACAACACTCTGACCACGGCACAACAGCCCGGAATCTCACAACAAAAACCCTGGGCTTATTGGAAACAACGGTGCAACGCATTGTTACGGAGAAGTTGCATATGCGGAAAGTCTGCGCGAAACTTGTGCCGAGAGTTCCGACTGAAGAAGGTATTAGTCAACACTCCCGTGTTGCCCTAGTCTTCCTACAGTCCGGGCTTGTGGTCTCCTGACTTCTTCTTGTTTCCACTATTAAAATCAGCGCTGAAAAGGAAACGTTTCGACTCCATCGAGGACATCCAAGCACATGTCAAGGCAGCCCTTACAGATACCTCGAAGCAGGACTTAAGAGAAGCCTTTGAATCCTGGAAAAGCCGCCTACAGAAGTACATGTTGCAGAGGGTGCCTATTTTTAAGACTATTAGGCAGTTGTTCCGATCAGCTCAATAAATCTGTCTTTTTAAACGAAGTCTCATTACTTTCGGATCGTACCATGTTTTTCTTAATAAAATAACAGTGTTTTAAGGTTATAGCCATATAATTAACACAGTAACTAATACGTTCCTGTTTGTGAAAATTGCAACACCATGAAGGAAGCATCATAGTTGAATGAAATTTAATACACAGTTGAGTGGTAATGGTACAAATAAATGATTACATTTTCAAACCAAACAAACAATAAAAAGAGATAGAAATTAATATTTTGTGTGGCCACTGCGCGCCGCAATAAGAGCTGCTACACAACTCGGCATGGAGTGAAACGAAGTTTGAATATCTGCCTGCGGAAGAGTATTCCATATTGTTTGTATGCGCAACCAAAGTTCGTCTGTCGAGGCAACAGGACGAGGATCACGAGCGAGACGCCGCCCAACGAAATTCCACACATGTTCAATCGGTGACATATCTGGGGAATATGCAGGCCAGGGAAGAGGCTGTACCTGCTTCGGATCAAGGTAGAATTTGACAGTCCTGGCGACATGTGGACGGGCATTATCCTGCTGTAATACAGCCCCCGGCAATCCTTGCAAGAAAGGAATAGCTTGGGGCTGTAAAACTTCGTTTATGTATCGGGTACTGTTCAAATTGGCCACAATTCGTAGCAATTGTGATCGTCCATGATATGCTATGGCACCCCAGACCATAACTCCGGGTGTTCGTCCACTGTGGCGTTCGATAATGCACTCTGGAATGTGCCGTTCACAGGCATAGCGCCTGACACGAATTTGGCCATAATGGTGCCACAAATTGAAGCGGGATTCGTTAAAAAAGACGATCTGCTGCCAATCAGCACGGCAGCTCCTATGCACATTGGCCCATTGTAGCCGCAGGCGGCGATGGTTTTGCGTGAGAGGAATCCTGTATAAAGCATTTGTTTCCTAGGAGGGAATCGCCGACCTTCGGCGTCGCTTCTCGCCGAGAGGAAAACTTGATTCTTCTGCGCATGCGCGCCCGTCCAAAACCGACGTTGTGAGTGGCACACCGAAATCACTTGACTTTGATTTCAGCGTCACGCTGAGCAGCGACGTCAAATCGCGGTGATTTCGCTTCTAGGAAACCAGGGCTTAAAGGAATCCTTGCGCGCCGCCCACGCTGCAGCAGACGTCTCCGAATTGATGAAGCACGCAATGAAACACATGTAGCTGTTGACCACTGTGCTGCCAATTGTCTAGAAGAAGCTGTGCGGTCCGTCAGCGCCATACGCACCAGGTGTCTGTCATCGCGAGCTGACGTCACATTTCGGGGTCCACTCCCGGATTTCCGCGCTGTCCGACCCTCGTCCGTCCACTGCTTCCAAAAACGCACGATTGTGCTGCTGTTACGCTGCACGCGAGCGACTACTGCACGATAAGACAATCCAGCTTCACGAAGGCCGACGTCTCTACCCCGTTCAAACTCCGAAATTTGCTCAAATTTCGTTTTCTCTCGTCGAAGGAGCATAGTAAAGATTCAGTTAACGTTTACTCTAGCATATAATCCCCGATAATTATACACACCTCGCTACAGCAGTCTATTTACATTCGGTTCAATCCGCCGTTCAGAGGGCGCTGCTTCAGCATACGCATGCGCTACCTGTCTGTAATTCTAAATCATTTGCATATCATGCCCTACTTTACATTTCCTGCAATTTTGAGCTCACTCGCGTAAGTCTTTCGTGGTGGAGCAATTTTCAAACAGGAGTGTATATATATATATATATATATATATATATATATATATATATATATATATATATATATATATATATATATATATATATATATATATATATATATATATATATATATATAATTTAAAGTCTCACTCGTAGGTAGCACAGTGGCAAGTGTACTAAACAACAACAAGAAACTCAAAAGAATATTAACAATGTAAATTGAAAACCATCCACTATAATATTAAAATCTGTTCGCGTCCGTCTGTCTGTCTGTCTGTCTGAAGATCGATCTTCTCGAGACTCGCTGCGAATCGAGAGTCAAATGAGGTACCGATCAATTCGAAATTTTCCAAAGAAAACAATAGGACCAATCTCGTAATTGTGCGACTTTAATTAGCGGAGATATTAATTAAAACGCTAATTAACATAACGTTATTCAGGAATTTTTATTTCTTTCCTGTTGCCATTTTGCATGTGGGTGAGCAAGTAAAATTCTAACAATTGTTTCAAAAGAGATTTTTTTGGTTGCTGTGGAAATCTTAAAACAACGTTTCCATCTAGAATTTCATTTTAAATTAGTTTAAAATTGGTTGTTCTATTCGGACATTGCTTTTATTTTATCGTCTGTCCTTTTTTAATTTTTTACATTCAACGTTCTTAACTCTTTTCAGCATATGAAAGTTGTTACTTTAGCTATGTTTATTGATTGTAGTGTAAGTTTATCATTCACCGGCCTCATATTTTGGTACATTTAGAATGTGCGACTAATTATGTTTATTTTGTTGGACTTTTTCCCGTCACATTGGTGAGTTTTCGAACTGTAATATTTCTCCTTTTCCTTCCTGTTTCTATTTTTGAAATACAGTTTGTATCATAAAAGAACATGTTAAATTAAGAGTGTTTGGATTTCTTTAAATGAAACGGAGTTGAACAAAAAAGATTGTTTCTAAGGATTTTGACTAAAACTAAATTGGAATCTGATGGCTTGGTATTAAATTAATGCTGATTGGTATTTATTTAGTCTTGGTGCTTTAGTTTCACGTAATCAACCAAAAAGTGTGTATCATTTTATGTAAAAAGCTGATTGCAATTGTACATAAATAGTTCAGATATAGTCTATCAGATGTAATTCATTTTAACGTGAGCACAGATTATAGTTGATTAATGCATATATTTTCATCTTTTGTGCTAATTGAAAATACTCCTAACTTGTATCATTGATAACTATGATTAACGTTAAAGAGATTTTTGACAAATATATGCTCTACTGGTGTTTTGCAAACCTTGCATTACGCGTATTTATTTACTCCTTAGCGCTTTAGAAACTGATGTCAGAGTAATACAAAAACATCAATTGGACATCTCTATCATTTTTTAAGTAGCCCGTGTAACGCCGGGCACGCAGCTAGTGTTAATATGAAAAGTCGAACAATATGAATATTAAGATAAATATTAGAATGGGCAGTAACTATTACGTTATCAAAGAGCTAAAGCAGTTGGCATATTATACTAATTTGCAGTTTTTTTTTATAGAGGTCGGTAACGCACAAGTCAGCGAGTATTTGCATTTTTATAAATTTGCAAGAATTTACTTGCTTATTTCAATTGCATGGTAGGTTAAGCAAGCTACGTGGTACACAATGAAAATATAGTTCCATCAAGAATGGATAAATATTGAATTCAACATCGTGGAAATGGCTGCTTACAACTACGAAATTTGCAGTAATTTCTAACGTTTAGTAATGTTTCTTGAATTCTCATTTCTTTCTACGTGAGCCAGAATATCAACAAGACTTTAAAAACTTGTTTAAAAAGAATAAAACAAAAAGGTCATGCATACAGACAAAAACTACTAGGCTTATAGCATTTTCTACGCTACGGCGTGCGTTTGTTTTACCTTTTTCATCCGCCATTAGACAATGGCTGGAGTGTCCTCTATAGTGTGTTGGAGTAGCGAATTGATGTCAAATGGTCTGAAAAATATCAGTAATTAAAAATTTTTATCTGTTGCCATCTTTTATTCGAAAAAATAAAATGTTTTATTTAAATTATCCCGACTTTTAAAAGAATTACCAATTTTTACTCTTTGATTTTGCGCTTGTGGGGACATTTCGTTTCTTGAGGTCGGATTGATTGATTTGATTCACGGTCGTCAAATTTTTGCGTGGGTAATTTTATTCTAGTAACCCTGTTGTTTTTTTTTTTTTTTTAATGGAATCCGTATACAAATAGATCTACTCTTCGTTTACGCATGCAAAGGAAAAACATTCCTCAAGTAGGCATTGGTCACCAATGCCTGCTTGAGGAATGTACTCTACAGTGCTGGCCAACTTATTACACTAAGACTGTTTTAAAAGCCAATTCTTTATTGATTACATAACTATAGACACATTAACGAACAGTGAAATAATTATCTAATATTTAGTACGCATTCCCTAGTTCTTGATGAACATTTTAAGTCTTTTTGGCATACGTTTCACAAGGTTTACACCATTTCTTAACTTTTTAAAAAAGGTGGTAAAAAATTGTTTATACTTACTATTATATATACTCACATACACATACTCACTACTTACCTGAAACTAACTTTAAATATAACAGAACACACTAATAAAAAGAACGAGTGAACTGTTTAAGCTGATTGAGGTTATGTTCCTGGTAAGTAGATAAACAAAGAACATAAACAAAGCAAACAGTGCTGCCACCTTCAAACATTAAATTATGCTAAACTAGCGTAATAATCAGTGTACAGTATGTACTGTACTTTAACAGTAAAATAAATAGTATTTTAGTACAAATAGTGTACAAAAAAAAAAAAAAAAAAAAAAAAAAAAAAAAAAAAAAAAACCTCTTTAGTCTAATAATTTGGATAGCACTGTACTTGAGGTGCCATAAATTTATCAATGAATTGAGATCGCCTAGTTTCCCAATTATCTTCCCTTCTTTTCCAAATAGCAGAATTTTGTAGCGCAGCAAGAAAATGAGCGAATATAGTTTAAACCCAAGAATTCATAAGATAGATATAGAAGAAAGTTTTGGGATGGCCACAACGTACTGTATTTATGGCAAACCTGACCTGACAGCATCGTAATGCTGTGATGATCTGCTTAGCCTTCCTTATGCTGCCAGGTTAGGTTTGCCCAACGTATAGTTTAATCTGTGTCGCATACTGCTGAAGAATATTCTGATATCGGGAAAGTGATGCTGCTGTAAATTTAGAATTATAAGGAGTGGTGGAAGAGTTAATGAATGATTTCGTTTGAGTTTCGTGAAATCGTTTGTGACCTTAGACCAGCAGTTCCCAACCAGTGGTTCGCGACAGGGTTTCAGTGGGCTCGCGAAAAAAATATTATAATGGCGGAGTTTTAAAATGCATGTTTCTGATGAAGTTTCATGTTCAAGTGGTTTCAGGTCGTACATTCGATACTCTTAACATGAAAATATTTGCATGCTTCCTGACATTTTACATTTAAATAGTTTACTCTGTCATTGCAAAGTGCCGGTTTTAGCGCTTCCATTGACAATGATAGCCCTGAAGCCATGCTGAAAAAGCCCTTCTTGTGAATACAATGTCCTCAGATGAAAGAATTTGGAAGCGTTCGTTTCCTCAGAAGCTTTTGATCGGGAAAATTGATTAAACTTGATGAAAAATTACATGGAGCATATACGAGCGTATAAAATATTTTGATGGTTAGTTTCTTTACAATTTGAGTCCGAGGAAGAGCTATCGTTCTTCTCGTGTTGAGTCAAAAATGCATAGAAGTTAGATCGCGCTGTTGTTTGTTGCTATTATTTTCACACTACAATTCATTTCGAGCTTTATTGTCGGAAAAGGTAAAGAATGGCTAGAAATTCAAGAATGCCGCAGGAAAAATGAAAAAAATGTTGGACTTCTGGTCACTGTTTTGATTTTTCATCTGCAAAGATTATTTGTAAATGTTCTTCTGTTTATGACCTCGATTTCTGGGAAGCTTACTATATTTGTAAAAATTCTCATTCTCTGGTCAATGAGTTTTTCAGCACTCTATTTTTTCATGATATTTGGAAGCAATTTCTACGATTGCCTTTCCTGTTTCTTCGGTGTCTCGCACTCTTTTTGTCTCCTGGCTTCTGATTGGTTGTCTCTCCCCCTGCTTTGAGCCCGGAGTGTACATGCTGTTCGCTGATTGGTTGTTTGATGTCTTATTCCTGTATTCTAATTGGTTGGCCCTCTTTGTTATAAATACCAGTGTCCACTTGGTTGTTGTCAGTTCTCTCGCAACTTCTGGTTGTGTTGGTGAGCTTTTTGCACTGATGAAGAGGCTCCATTGTAGCCTTGAAATAGCTATATGCTGTATTTTCTCCAATATTTGTGCTTTATTTACGTTGTTTTTTCACCTTAATTATACCACAGGAATTATGAAAAATTAATTACTATAGAAAATTTTCTTGGGTGAACGTTTGGCAACAAGGTTTACACAGTAAACAAAATCAACCATAGACTAATAATAAGAGTAGACCGAGCTATGGCAACCCTTTTGCAGCTCATAAACCAAACCATGTGACTGGTGGATATCCTAGCAACAGCGGGCGTTAATCGTAGCAGACGATCAACGCAAACGCGAAATAAAATAAATAGAATTGATGGAACACGGAAGAATGATCTTTTATGGAGTCCGATTTGTAAATTTGTTATTCTAAGTTGTAAATATTTTGTTAATATAGTGAGTTTTTCGTTTAGATAGTATTGTGCATTTCCTTTAGTCAATTTCAATAACTCTCTAAGCAATAAAAGATGCAAGCGACCAAGAAGAATCAGCAAACGGTAAGATTTTTACCTACAGTTTCAATTTAAGATACAGATTAGTACATTTTTGCGTTAACGCAAAACGTTTACGCCATTTCGTTCACGCCAACGCTGACAGCTCCAAATGAAATAAAAATTACCGAAAACTGATCAAAAACTATTACTAATGTCAAAATAATGCATAACTAAAAGAAAAACAGTTCAATCTCTGCACCTGGAAGTTTTTTTTAATGAAAACACATTGTCTTAAAATACATGTCGAGTGCCAAACTATAGATAATGCTGCCATCTAGCAACCATGCTGCCAAAGTCTTCGCCAAGCCCTTCCACTAGTCACATGATACATCTATGAACCAATTTTCTGCATCAGCAAGAATGAGAAAGCTCGGTCTACTCTTATTATTAGTCTATGAAATCAACAGAATTTAATTATGCAACTTAATTTGCGCTACATGTAAATAAAGAATTAATGAAATTTGTGTAGAAAATCTCTTTTATAGTAAGTAAGCTTAAAAATATTTGTCTTGTTCTAGGTAAAAATTGCACATTGTGTAAAAATTGGAGTAAATGCGTGTATTGAAAATATACGTTTCTATTATTTTTCAATATACGAATTTTACTCCGCACTTGTGGCATAATTACAAGAAAATTCTTCAGCAATCAAACGATTAATGTACGTAGTTTATCTTTATCAAACGGCTAGGCTCGTAGTCCTTTTAAAGGAGACTTGAACCTAGAGATCTTTCTCATTTTACTGTAAGAAATAAAGTTCACTTAGTTAATCTGAGAGTTCCCTGAAAGGTATTTAAAAGATCATTCTTTAACTGACTTTTGATTTAGTGATTAGAGATAAATGTACCCTAGAGTCATAAAAAAATTCAGCCAAACTTTGAGCTTCTCTGTTCCACAAATATCCCAATTTCAAATTTTTTTTCGAAGTTGATTGAAGCTCAACACAGAATAATCACTGTGTTTATATTTTGGTGATTTTTTTTTGTATTCATTTTCAGCGATCATTTTAGTTCGTAACAATGTTTGCAATTCTATATTTTGAAATTGTGTTTTCGTTCTTGTTATAAACTATGGAGTGACAGAAAAAAATGCGACAAAACATTTCAGGCGGAAGGTAAAAAATTTTAATCGACGACTGGTAAATCCCTACGAGATTTAGTGCAGCTCTGGCGAAACGTCTTCCGTGGAAAGACTCAGTCACGTGGTCTCCCCCCACTTTAAGATTCCTGCGTCAACAACCACACTCACTTGCCTTATCTATGAGTCAATGATCTAAGTTTGTGACCAGGGGGAGGGGGGAGTAAGAAATGCGACAGCGCATTTTTTATAGCAATTTGTTCATGAAAAATAGAGCGACATGACGCGACGGGAAGGAGTAAGGTGACGTAGAATACCTTGTGACCAAGATGAGGGAGGTATCAAAATATTGAAAAAAGTGTGAAAAGACATAATTTATTGGACGGCCACCAGCCACTAAGATTTGATTTCAGTTCGTCATTTCAAACTTTTTCCGCATGAGGAGGGAAAGGGTAATAGAAGAATATCATTTATATCTTGTAGTGGGAAAACAACGGAAGACATGAACGAATCTATATTTACATTGTGGTTCTGAAATTCAAGGAGGGAGGGGCGGCATTGACCTCCCCTTCCTCTGTTGGCCAAAAGACGGACCTGCTATTTTTTTTTTATAAACATAACTTTTTTCAACAGACATAACTATTGAAGTAAAGTAAGAAACAAGTGCATAAAAGTAAAAAAAAAAAGAAAAATTAATTTGAATTTTGACATCTTGAATTCAAATTATGTTTTTCGTAACTACGAGTGTGTGTATGTAGGCGTGTGCGTTTGTGTGTGTGGGGGGTATGTGTGTTTGTGTGTAGGGGTATGTGTATGTGTGTGTAGGGGTATGTGTATGTGTGTGTAGGCATGTGTGTTTGTGCCTGTGTGCAGGCATAAGTGTGTGGGTAGTTGTATGTATGAATCTGTGTATGGGGGGGATTATATGTATGTGTGTGTAGGCATATGTGTTTGTGTCTGTGTGCAGGCATGAATATGTGGGTAGTTGTGTGTGTGTATGTGTTTGTGTGTGTATGTGTAGGTGTATCTGTAGGTGTGTGTTTGTGTGTGTGTATGTGTTTGTGTGTGTACGTATGTGTGTGTGTGCGTGGAGTTTTGTATGTATGCGCGTGTGTGTAGGATATGGATGCAACCTGGAGACGGCTTTCGCTAGAGGAGCAGCATCGTGAGGAGCCGGTCGACGGAGATGCTGCAGAGGGAGGCGGGGGGAAAATAAAATCATAGGACATCAAAACAGTCAAATAAAAGCAATAAGCAATCATGATTGCTCAATAAGAAATAACAACGTCAAAAAGCACAAATTCCAGATTACTACAGCCTCGTGTTTCGGCGTTACATGGAACGCCTTTTTCAATGCAAAAAAAAAAAGAACTTATGGATGAAAAGAGATCTGGCAAAAAGCTTATGTCGGATGTCTTTTCATATCCAAAAGCTCATTTCTTTTGCATTGAAAAAGGCGTTCCATGTAACGCCGAAACACGAGGCTGCAGTAATCTGGAATTTGTGCTTTTTGACGTTGTTATTTCTTACTTTACTTTTCAGCAGAAGGATATTTATTTATCTTATATAACTATTGAATTTCAAGCTGGAATAAATTTTGGCAACAGTTTTCATTTAAAGCTAAATATAATCTTTCGCTTGAAATATCCCCTCTTTCTCAAGTTATCCGATTGGGAATTCTCGAAATCTTGTATTCAAAACATGAAACATTCCAAAAACTAATTCATCTCGATCTTGATTTCTATAAATAAACGATTCGTAGGTCTTCCAATTGTGTCTGACGGTGTTGGTCGACACATAAACCACATGCAATGCTTGCGTCATAAACATTTCTCCCACCTTTTCCTTTTCGCGCTCGTATTTCTAACAGGAAAACCCGGATTATCCGCCTACTCAAGAGTTGGTGACGTCAGGGAATACACTGCTTACGTCAGGAGCACCTTAGAAAGCATCACGTGGTTCTAAAACTCGTTGGCCGTTTTATTTTTGAATGGAAATTGACATGCATAAAAAAACGCATGGTTTTTACTTGTAGAAATCTTGCTATCAATGTTACATATCTTTGCAACATGATGTTATAAATGAAAGCTTTCATTGAAAGCTTTTAAAATGAGAAATAAGCATAAGAATGAGAAAACAAATGAGTTTTATTTTTAAAAATCAAGGTTTTTTTTTTTGTTCATGTGTGAATTTCTCTCATATAAATCCACAGTTTATGTCGGATTTTTGCAAAATGTGGCACAGAAGGATTTTGATGCTCAGGTATTCTCATAGGGATTTTCGCCCCTTAAGTCATGGGGAGGAGCAAGGTCGGCTCCGGTGCCGGTAGTTCTTAGGCAGGGTTGCCAGATTTAAGAACAGTAAATACGGGACAGGGAGGAGGGAGGAGTGAAGGGAGGGGGGATATTTTTGAGGTTGAGGGCAAAGACTGGATATGGTGTATTTTAAGGGTGCTTTTCGACATAGTACGTCTCTATGATAAATTTGAAAGATTCAATCTTAAACCTACAAAATGTCGCCTATCAAAGTATAAAATCGTTTTCATTGCGATTGACGAAGCATGCTCAGAGATATTTCAACATTAGCCAATGAGCAAAGAGGAAGCAATTATTCGGCTCCTCATGGTCTGCCACCAAAAAAAAAAAAAAGAAAAAAAAAACAACAAACTACTTTGAATTCTGAAATTTTTAATTAAAATTATGTTTTTCGCAATCACGAGCTGCGACAGGACTGCTCATTGGAGTTATGGTTTTTAGAAACGGCTCCTGTCCCCCCAAGCCTTCTCCTTGGCGGTTACGTGTGTCAAGTTGTGTGTGCGTAGACCTGTGTGAATCATGTGAATGTACGTTGGCGTGTGTAAGTGTGTATGTGTGTGAGTGTGCGAGTGAGTGTAGGACATGGACATCACCGACCAGGAGAAGCGGATTCCGGGGGACATTGCTCAGGACCGGAGGAACTGCGCCTGCAGAGGACAGTGGGGTTGAAAAAGGAACCAGATGCTAAGGACAGTCAAATGAAAACAATTAGCAATCGTGATTGCTCAAAAATTAAAACGAAAATAATTTTTGCGTTTGCTGCCACGTGATTTTTTTTAATGCTCTTTATTTCACATTTTTTTGTTTTACTTTATTATTTTCCCTAAAAACAATGTCTCGTTTTGTAAAATTTTGTTATTAGCTTGAATACGGGACTTTAACCGTCCCGTATGGAAGTTCCCCGGGACGCGGGACAATTCTTCAAAATACGGGACTGTCCCTTGAAATCCGGGAAGTCTGGCAACCCTGGTCATAGGCGATATTGACAGGTGCCCACTGTAGAACCTCGATTATCCGAGTTTATTGGGACCACTAGTGCCTCGAATGTCGGAAATCTCGGTTAATATAAACTTAGCATAAAAACCTGTCAGGATCTCAGACTTTTAAAAAGTATTAATTAAAATGCAATAGAGTATTTTTGAAAGATAAAAATGGACCATGTAAAAAGCAATGTTTTACAGTTAAAATACTAAAATATAATATAACTTGTAGTAAGTTTTAAAACTATATTTATTATTTATTATTTTTTACAATGTCGAGTTAAATATTGAAAGATGCATTTAAAGAAACAAACTTCTAGAAAATATTCTTATTTCAAATTTAAAACTCTTTATTTAATATTAAATTAAAAGTTTTTTTTAAAATAGACTTAGTTATCGGCTCGGTTAACAGAAACCTCGGTTAATCAAAGCTCGGTTAATCGAGGTTCTATTGTAAATACATCCTTATATATTATTTCTGTAGCCTGTTTTTGATTTCTACGCGAGATTTTCCTCAATACTTGATCAATTTCTTTGATTTACACCGTATTTTAAAGCTTATCGTGCAGGCTACTGACGAAAAATAGACCCACGGTCTAAAAATTGTTTTTTTTCTGTCAAAAAAACCTGTTTTAAAGATCCAGAATGAGGTTTTCGGTTAAATTTACAACTTTAACTTGCACCGTAACCGGCAGAGCTGGATAGCTTGATCGGCAGAGCGTTCAACTGGTAATCAGGAGAAGGCGTGTCCGGGCCACGTCCGGACAATCTGCATCAAAAAAATTAGAGAAATATCGCGCATCACATAAACACTTAATAACAATGAATAACAAATATGAGGGAATAGATGAGATAGAAACGCTACTTGCTGTTATGGAAACTTGGTGCAACATGGAGCTAAATTGATTCTTAATTGTAAGGCCTTTTTTTTTTGGTTTTTAAAGTTTTGGCTCCGGTAAGAAAATTAAAGCATAATCTAAGCGAAAATATAAGTATCAGGTTTAAGATTTCAGACTACAATGGAATTGTTTTTTGTTCAGAAAAAAATAATGAATCGTATATTGAAATATAGATTCTTCTGATAAGTTTTTGACTCTTTGTACAAATAAAAAAAATTACTACTTCAATTTGAAGGGTAAAATATATATTTTTTCTTCTTTTTGCAAAAAAAACAAGTAGCCTATCACATTTTTACTACATTCGAAAAGCTACGCTTAAAAAAGAACTTAGTTCAAATTATTTTGTATTTTAATCGTGCTGTTAAATGATGAACACGTGCTGCCATCTAAGCCATAACAGTTCAAGCAGCCAATTGTAAAAATTTTCAAAAATTAAAACACTTCTCTTCAATATCTTAGCTTATATATTATTTCAGTGGATTATTTTTCTGTCAATATGCGAGACCTTTCTTATCTCTTGAAGAAATTCCCCTCTCATTTTAAAACTTATATGCCGGCTAATAATAGCCGAAAAATAGACTTACGGTCTAAAAATCGAGTTTTCGGAAACGCCCCTTGCTGTTGCAAAACCTTGATGCAGCCTGTAGTTCTTATGCAATTTTTTTTGTTAAAGCAAAGTTCTAATACAATTTTCCAATTGTTTGCGTCGCTTTCGGCAAGGGAAAAAAAATTAAAATCAACCCGTGTTTTTCTTTCTTTTTTTTTTTAAATAAAGCTTAAAAGCACTGGGCTTAATTGTTCTGTTAAATTGATAAGTTTTTTTCGGTAAAGCGTTCGGCTATAAACTATCTGCACTTCGGGCAATCTCGAGCTGTCCGACATAATAGCAAATTTACATTAATATTACGCATTACATGTACTCGTAACATACAACAGATAACACACATAATAAAATTAATTCAGTGGGAATGCTACTTGGTGTTTCGACCCCTTTATGCAAGCTACAGTTATCGTTCAGAAAAGTTTACTGTTAATCGAAGGGAATTCTTCCTCATTTTTAAAGCTTTGACTCTGTCCAGACCACTAAGTATAATGTAAGCACAAAAAAAGTATTAGATTTACCTCAAGGGAATCCTTTTTGTGCAGAAAAACATTTTCATTGCATGCTGAAATGTAGATTTTTTTAATAGCAGTGTTCGACCTTTTGTACAAATGAAAAAATACTACGCCAAATTGAAACTACGAGTTTCACCCAGTAAACCTTTAATTGTTTATTCGAATACGATATAAAACATTAAAATTATTATCAACTTCATTAGTAAGAAATCATTTTCTATTCCACTGCTTTCGGCTGAAGAAAAAGAAAAAAATACATTTTGTCTACGTTCGAAAAATTACACATAAAAAACGGACAAAGTTCAATTGAAATACACCGCCAGCTCAGTCATTTCCAGCTGAGGACTGCAGTTTCGTGCTTATTAGCACTCATCATCCCGGCATAGGAAAGTGACTGAGCTGGAGATGGAAAACCTCTTAAGGAAGCCAAGAGTGCACAACAAACTGGTAGCTAATATAGAATTAGCAGACCAGACGAGTGACCGAAGCAATGGTTCGGTTCAACTCGAAGATTGAACGCGAGTCAAGGTATATTCAGTAAATTACCGCCCATTAACCAGGCCTAAAGTGGTAATTTACTGTTTTTTCACATGCAAAATTATTGCTTTCAGGAGTCACTCAGCCGCACTTTTAATAATATTTATGTTTGCATTGAAAACACTTTTTTCGGTTCTTCTTCATAATGTTCTGTCTTTGAAATTTTTAAAGAGCGAAATGCCTTATGAGACAATTCGGAGCACAGTGCGGAGTTCCGCACGGATCGACTGGTAATAATATATTAAAATAAAAATAATAGGTAAGTGCATAAAAAATAAAGTAAGTTTCTAGTTAAATTCCAAACTTGGTTTTGCATATAAAAGCACCTGTACACACTTTAAATTATGTTTTTTAACATTGAAGTAGTAAATCTTATGGCACTGAAACAGATATTCATTATTAAAAAAATGTTTCAATTTCGAAATTTTCCGCCCCTAAAATCTGCCGCTCTAGGCGGCCGCCTACCTCAGGAGCCGGGCCTGGGGAGGGGAAGAACCACTCACGGGGGGGGGGGGGGGGTCCGTATACAAATTCACAGTTTTTGTGGGATCTTCGCCAAATTTGGAACAAAGGGTCTTTGATGATCAGGTATTGTGAAAGAGGGGATTTTTGCCTCCCTAGACACCCCATGGAAGGTTTTTCCTTACGCATATCCGCATAGTAATTTGGAACTTAGCCGAATTTGGAACACTCTTCCTTCCTATACCCTCCACTATTCGTGGTTCAGCCAGTTGAATGGGACCTAAAGACAGCTCTGTTTTTTTTTTTAATTTAAATCCAGACCAGACACAGAGCAATCCCTGGTCCAGCACGCCCTGAGGTATCGTTTCACTTGGAGGACTTTGTGACCGCGATCATATTTAACTTCCTCCAGTCACCATGAATGAAGACGTTGGATCTTCAACCGGCTAGGATCGAACCCGGGACCGACCGGTCACAAGTTCGATGCATTCCCGATCAGTTCACCACGGCCTTTCCAAATTTGGAAGGGAGGGTCTTTGATGCTCAGGTATTGTCATAGGGGATTTTTGCCTGCCTATGGGCGGTGAAGACACCCCATGGGAGGTTTTTCTTTTCGAAAATCAGCATATTAATTTGGATCTTCGCCAAATTTGGCAGAGATCCTTCAATGCTCAGGAATGGGGGCTTTTTCTCCCCCCAAGAGAGGAAGGGGGGATGGACACCTCTCCTAAGGGGGTTAATAGGGGGGCGTGAGTCCTCTGTTCCTTTCTCAGTCTATAAAATAGTGGACAACTATTGTTAGCAAATCGTAATTCGTTTTTTGCATTTCTGTTTCGACACGCGATACAGTGAAAACACTGACTAGAACAGTAGTGCCCAAACTACGGCCCGCGGGACTGCATGCGGCTCATTAAGCTAATCAATGTGGCCCGTTTTTTGCAACTGTGAAAAGAGAAAACCCCGATTAGTCACAATCGGGAAATTACACACCAATTTGAGTCGTGCAAACTTCCCATTAATAAAATAAGGATCTAGTATTGACAACAACAATTCCTGATTTGTAATTTTCTCGCCTTTTCTATATTTTCCCACCATCGTCACCTTAGAACAACAGTAGGATAACTTAGTATTATTTCTGGGATGAGATATCTGACTGTTGCTCTGCAGCGACGATATTATTTTAGATTTTCTTTTTTTTTTTTAATGTTTTGAAATTTAATATGTGTTCTGGCTCGCTGCAATCATTTTAATATGAAATGCAACTTGTGGGGAAAAAAAAGTTGGACACCATTGATCAAGAAAAATCGAAGGACAACATCACCATGTCAACAATGCCCATTTTAGTAGAAGTTTCTTGTACGGAAATTTTC
This sequence comes from Uloborus diversus, assembly GCF_026930045.1. NCBI lineage: Eukaryota > Metazoa > Arthropoda > Arachnida > Araneae > Uloboridae > Uloborus > Uloborus diversus. The sequence continues at coordinate 12,391,182 of NC_072736.1, read as the reverse complement.
GTACGACATATCATTAGGCATTGAATTCTATTTCAATCTATCTTTAGTAATTACTTCATTCAGCGCTTGCATTTGATTTTACCCAAGTGACTGATGAAACTTTCTGCTCTTTCACCACGTAGCTATTCTCGCAAGAGGCAAGACAGAGGAAACAATTTTGTCGACAAAGAAAAATCCTCTTTTTCTGAAAAAGTACATTTGCTTCTGCGACAACTCTCTTCTTCCGCCGAGTGCCACTCGAACTTCCTTCCCTCGCTGTAACCGTGCTCTTATTCATCAATAGGGCCGGAAGCCACAGGCTCAACAAACATGAATAGAATGAGATTATGTGGGCGTCTAACGTTACGACACGACTAATGGAAATAGTTCATTGGCTTCTCCTGCAGAGAAGAGTTAATAATGCATAACACTAAGTAGTTGGTTTTTTTCTTCGAGTTTCAGCCTGAATTATTTATTCCAAAGCAAAATGTTCAATGCCATGGTTTGTTCTTTTTTAATCTACAGGAATGTGTGAATAAATGCACTTTTGTCTTTTTTTGAGCAATCACGATTGCTTATTGCTTTCACTTGACTGTTTTTGGCGTTCCTATGATTTTATTTTCCCACCAGCACCCTCCGCAGCATCACCGTCGACCGGCTCCTCACGATGCTGCACCTTTAGCGAAAACCGTCTCCAGGTTTCGTCAATATCCTACACTTAGACGCATACATACACGCACCTACACACATATACATATATACACCTACACACACATACATACACCTACACACATACACAAACACATACACACACAAACACACACACACCTACACACTCACATACACACAACTATCCACACACTCATGCCTGCACACAGACACAAACACATATGCCTACATACACATACACATACCCCCCCCCACACACCTACACACTCACATACACACAACTATCCACACACTCATGCCTGCACACAGACACAAACACATATGCCTACATACACATACACATACCCCCCCCCACACACCTACACACAACTACCCACACACTCATGCCTACACACAGACACAAACACACATGCCTACACACATACACACACCCCTACACACAAACACACATACCCCCTACACACAAACACACATACCCCCCACACACAAACACACACGCCTACATATACACACACACTCGTGATTTGCGAAAAACATAATTTGAATTCAAGATGACAAAATTCAAATTAATTTTTTTTTCGTGTTTGGTTCAAAACCCTCTTAATTCATTATTCTTCGACCATTGGCTGTGAAATAGACAGGGACGGATTTACGGTGGGGCATTCGGGGCCCGGGCCTGGGACACCAAATTTCTGTCATCAATTTTTTTTTCTTCTTCATTAACTCTATTATCAAGAGTATGAAGTTTGACCGCAAAACTTGATTATGAGGACATCATGGATGAATTTACTACAAGAAAACAGAGGAGAAAATATATAAAGAGAATCATTGATGCGCAGAAAGCACATTATGATTTAACTTCACCATTTGTATCATAGCTTTTTCCATCTGCGATTGCAAAAAATTTTCTAACATGAAACCATAAATTTGTTTTCGATTTATATTAAATGATTTCTTTGCAAAACATCTTAATTATAAATTTTTTGCATGAAATCGATATTTTAAAGTTTTTTCTTTCTATCAAAATAACAGCTAACACTTAGCTTCATATTTTTTTTGGTGTGGGGGGGGGGGGCACCATATTTGTTAGTGCCCCGGGGCACCCAGGTGCGTAAATTGGTCCCTGGAAATAGAGAATCAATTGTATTCTAGCTGATTCTCGACGAAAGAATCAAAACGATTTATTTTTATTTTTTAAAAAACCGTCCTAACAGGCTCGTCATTTCAAAGTTTTACAGGGGGAGGCAAGGGATATATATTCAGTGCGTTTTGCTGGAAAAACATCAAAATACATGCAAAATGCATAACTAAATTATGTTTTCAAAAATCTACGGGGCGTCACCCAATGACGGGCTTGCGTCCTAATTTTCACATTAAGCTAAATATATTTCTGACCAGCTGCACCTGCTCGGTTCTGTTCATGCTATAAAGTTAAATAAAAAGCTCTTAGAGCAAATGTAAATTCACCTTCCCACTCCGAATATAAAAGAAAGATTCTGTTTCGTCAATTAAAATGTACACACGAAATTTTGTCTGAGTTAAGAGCATGTTCCATTAAAGTACCAGAAAAATTCTGATATAATGACAGCTTTCGTCGAAACTTCCTCCATCAAAGAAAATTTCATCTGATTTAAATACGTTTAGAAACATTCAAAATTACCGTAAAAAAGCGTTTAATGTTAAATAATATAAGAACTTGTAACTATTCAATCCGGAAGAAAGTGCCAATGAAACAAGCAAAAGAATAAAAATATCACTAATGATTTATCGTCTAAAAATACTAATGAACAACACAAAAAAATAATCAATAAAATAAACATTATGCTTATACATGAACGAAACAAAAACAAAAAACAGATAGATGATATATTTAATTCGAACCAGTGAATTTCATTGGACCACACAGCAAAGTATCATGTTACTCGCTATCTATTAATCGCAAAAAGAGTAGATTTTTACAAACGTAGGACATTGGGCAATGTGACCACAATAAGCAATTTTCATTGCTAAATCCAAATGAAGTAAAGATCTCCCAATCCAAATATTAAAGTCTTTTATTGAAATACGCAGTACTCTAAGAACAAAATGAAAATCTGTGCTTCTGAAGAAAAAATAATTCTATTGAAATGCGTGTTACAGTTAAGGTAATTCACTCCCCCCCCCCCGAAGAAAAAACATTGTCATTAAAATACGCACCCCAGTTGAATACCGATCAGCTGAAACTGCACATATATTCCTACTAAAAAGAAACACGGCATCTATGAAAAAACGAATTTTCACTGAGCCTCTAATTTCAATTTTTGTTGCGTTAGGTATTTGGTGCCTCCATGGCAGTGTTAGAAACTTCGCTTTATATGACGAAGGTCATATGTACAATTGTACTGGGTTTTCTCTTTTTTGTACTGTTAATTTTTCTTGTGTTGTCTTATGTGTAACTAAATGGCCCCAAAACTCGAAGAAATGGCACCCAATCTTTCCTTGGTTATTTTAATCATGGACACGTAAACAACAACAGTAACGTTGTATGAGCAAAGTATAAAAATTATTTTATTTTACTCAAAATATAGTCACTTTTATTTTGATAAGTGGAACTTAAAAGTTTCTGTCACTCCACCACAGTCATTCCGTCACAACATATAAACTTGAGCTAATGAATAAAATGCATACAAAAAATATTTAAATTAACAGTTACATTGTTACTGGTTTGACCGCGGATTGTATGTAATTTGGCAATGTGCCAAGTAAAGACGATTCCAACTTGTAAATTAGTTTTAAAAAGTTCCAACAGGTGGCGCTGCACGCTGTAATTGCAATAAAAGTCTCCATGAATTGTGCTGCGAAGAGGTTGGACGATAATTTCTAGCGTATATGTAAGCACTGCTGAAACAACAAACCTCTTCACCTATTGCAATTATATTGTGCAGCGCCACCTGTTGGCAGTTTTTTAAACTAATTTCCTGTATATGATTTTAAAGGGTTTCACAATAAACATACAGTTTATTTTATTCCAATATCGTTCTTTGTTTTCGAGATATTTAATCTTGAAACCAGGGAGTCCTTTGCTGGACACCCTGTATGAGCATTGTCATCTAAACTATGCCAGCAAGCAGGCCTATAATCTTATGGTAGCACTAAAAACTTATTTCTGTTTTGCTCACGTTGGGAAGTGTTAATTTGCACTCTTTTGGGCACTCACGAAAAACAAATAATTACTAGCAAAAATTGTAGAAATTCAAATAAAACGATCCTATTGGAAAAGAATACCAAGTAGAGTACATTAACTAATTGAAAAATTTAATCAACAGGTTTCTAGAGGGGAAAAAAATGTTTTCTTTCAGCCCTTGTCTCGAAAAGTAAATTCAGTGGAAACTCAATTAACAAACTTCTTTTAAAAAGTTAAAGTTTCCTCTACTATTGTCGAACTGAAGCTAGTAAGAAAATGAGTTCCTGGTCTGAGTCTCTGGAGACATTTTAAGTAATTCCACTCAAATTTAAGCGATGAAATACCATCTGTGCTTTTAATCTTATTGTTAAATAAAACTTTGTGTTTACATTCCCAAATGATACCTTAATTTTATGGATAGCTATTTTTGTTGAAGGAAATCGGATTGCGTTTATTGCAAAAGATAAGAATTTTCTATGTTGCTCAGATGAAGAAATTATACGAGCATTTGTTATTCTTCCCAAAATTGCTCGTTTTGAGGAAATTATCGATTTGAGTTCATTTCCACGTGGCAAGTTTTCAATGACTCGTTGTCTATTGATTTTCGTTGTTTTGTTATGCCATATTACAGTAACAGAGCAATTAAAACTAGTATGTTGCAAAAGCAAAGCAAAGAGCGAAAATTGAAAGTTATTTTAAAAGCCTTGCTTGAATTAATTACAAATATTTTATTTGTTAACAAACATAAGATGGCAACAGTCAAAAATTTTAAATCATTGAGATAATATTTCCGATCATTTCCATACAATTAAAATCACGAGAAATACGCAGACGACAATCTATTACGATTTATCTTTCTTATTGTTGCACTAATAAAGCTATTTTTATTCGCAAAAAAAAAAAAAAAAAAAAAATACTTGGAGCGATTGGTGTCAAAATTGAACCAAAGCCTGTTTACATATGGATTCACATATATTCCAAATTTCAACCAGAACGTAGCATTAATTCTTGAGATAAGGCACTCACAATGGAAAAAAAGAACGGGCGATTGCGCTACTCCCTTTTTAGCTGTTGACACCAAAATAAAATCAGCTCTTATCCCACTAAGGACTACTTGCCGATAAATTTTTCTTTCATTCCGTTCATTATTTCTTGAGATACAGCAGTCACAATTGACAACAAAAAACGTTCTATAGCTCAACCCCCGTTTGAGTTATTGACACCAAAATTGAATCAGCACCTGTTCCTGTTAATGGCAACATATGGAAAAAATTTTGTTTGATTCCGCCAGTTACTTCCTGAGGAATAGCAAGCACGCGTAACTCAAACAACGTCCCATTGCTCCACCCCCTAGGAGGAATTCGCGCCAAAAACCAATGGGCACAAGTTCACGTAGGGGGCTCATATGTGTACCAAATTTCGTTCGATTTCATGCGGTAGTTTTTGCTGTAGAGCGGCCACAAAAAACTGGTCACACACATTTTCCAAAAATAGCCAAAATTGGATTCAGCACACCTCAAAACGTTCGAATCCGTCGAAATTCGAAAATTTGCACGAATCCAATACTTTCTTCTATATATTAGATATAGAAAAAAGTAAAAACGGAAGACAAAGTAAATTACAGTTAAACCTCTCTCTGTCTGTGATTTTGAAAAATAAGCAATTGTTTCAGGCGAACTCTCTGAATTGAGGACTAATTTATCAAAAGGGAACATATCCATTTTCCAAAAATGTTCAGGAGGTGAGAAAAACGAATCAGGGTAAGAGCAAAATAGTTTTATCAACTTCTCTGGGTACAGAATTGAGCACAAAAGCACAGCAAATCATGGGCCAGAGTAAGAAATGTTTGTGTAAAAAAAGCAAGGAGATATCGCCATCTTAATTTTGGATATGTGCCCTCTTGAGCGAGAACCTGAATGTTGAAAATTCCAATTTCACCAAAACTCTAATATTTCACCTTCTCATATTCTCTTATCGAAGTACATGAACCTAAAAGTAGTGGACTAAAATTTTGGACAGGTGTTACTTTGTATCTAAAAGTCTTCGTACTGCAAATTCTTTCAGGATATGTCCCCTTTTGTTCAAAATAAAACGTGCAGAGGATGGATTTATTACTTTTTGATCAAAAAGCCACACTTAAATAAAATAGGAATAGGCCCTTAAATAAAATAGAATTTTCTACGTTTGAACTTCTTGAGAGTAAGTGATTTGTTAAAGGTCATCTGAAAGATTTAAAAAATGTCATACTGTATGACCACGGATTGTATGTAATTCGGCAATGTGCCAAGTAAAGACAATTTCATCTGAATGAATCTAGCAGGGGAGAAGGGAAAATAACGATGGGATTTTTTTATTCACGCGTTTTATGTCTCTAGTTCCCTTTATTTTATTTTTGAGAATGCATTTATTGCATTCTCAAAAATAAAATATGTAAAGGGAAACAAAAATAGTTACCATGGAAACAACAAAAAGAAAATACAATATTTTCATTTCGTTCAGGAACGTAAAAGCAAAATGGTAAGCTCAAAACTTAGTTGTGAATAAATAAATCAGTTAATTTTTGCCGTGAGAATATAGATCGAATATACTTCAGACTTAAAAAATGTTGCTGTGAGCAAATTTTCATTTTTACAAAACTAAGGCTAAATAATAGAGATGCAAAAGTGGACATCTAAAAGAAACCAACTACCATCCCTATAAACATAATAGATACGTCCATTTCCGCCTATAAACCGGATATTTTCCTCTCCATGTAATCGATGGTCAGACAGTAAAATGATTTTTTCTAAAAAGTGGATATGTTCCCTTTTATTAAATTACTCCTCAATTAGAACTCTATCACAAACATGAATTTTGAATGAGCTACCTACGTTGAACTTTCTGACGAAAACAGTACGAACTCGAAGTTCTAGAACTTGAATGCGCCACCTTGCGGTGATTTAAGAAACTAGCCAAAGAGATAAAACATTGAAATTTGGCTGATGTCTAATTGGAGAGGTGTAAGTGCGTGGGTTTTTGTTTTACATCTTTCAGCAGCTGTTGAACAGAGACTGCAGCGCCTCCTATAGGTAATTTGCGTTGCAAATCATGTCTGACAATTCTGAATTTTGTTTAATAATTTTAAATTACTTAATCTTATTTTTCCATGAATTCTCATTTTGTTGTGTATAATAAAGTATCGATGGTTTATGCATAAGTAATTCATGAAGAGAGTTTTTCATATTTTGAGAAGTTCATGTACCGGAGCCGACAAAAAACACAGAGTCGATAAGCAAGCCTTCAAAAAAGTCGTTCTAATCAGGGTTGTTAGTGAAAATTCATCAAAATAGTCAATCTGCTTCGTGAAATTAGCCAAAAATATCCAATCAGCCGGAAAACCGCTCCCTTCTAGATATGTTCAAAGTCTTCAGTTGCAACTATTCTAACATACTTATAAGATATTTATTGTGTTTTTATGTGCAAGATTTATTGATTCTAGATTTTAATGCTGTACCATTTTTCTAAGAATATTTTTTGAACAATGGGGTCGTTTTCAAAATTTTAAAGGTATTTTTTTTTCTGAAAGAGCATGCTTGAAAACATAGAATCTGACCATTTTTTAAATAATTTCTTTAAGTTTAATATTTTTAAAAAATTACTTAAATCGGTGCTCTTTTATCGTTTAACGCTTCTGCCAATGACATCACAAATGATGAAATGAGATTCTGTGTTGCCATTCACGGTCCAAAATATTTAATTCGCATCTTTACTCACGTGTATTGGCAACGATAGGGTTGATATCAAGCGTAGAGCGCAATTTTAATTCGTTTCTTGATTATCATAACGTGGAACTGCGGTAGAAAGATGCACCGTAGTGCATCATTAGTGACGTCATAAAGACCACGCCTTGTTTGAAAAATCGGACATTTTAAAAAATTAATTAAAAAAAAATGTTGGGAAAATGAAAGTATTTTCTGAGTCCATGTTATTTTTTTTTTGCTTATTCTATCAATTTCAATGACTAAAAGTAGTACTTTTGACTGAAGGAAACCACCCCATTCCTTTAATATTCTTTTTAAATCTTCGTATCAATAAGTTTTACGTTTCGTAGTTTCTATCATGCTTTTGAATATGATTAATATTCTGCGAAATATAGATCGTTTGGTTAATGCTTTTGATTTTTTTTCTAGCTAAGTGTGATCAAGAACAGCCAAAACAGATAATATTAGCCAAATCTGCCTCTATTCATGAGGGGAAAGTTACAACTACAGAGCAAGTATGAAATGAAATGATGATACTAAAACTTGTTCTGGCTGAAAATTGAAGGAAAAAATAAACTTTTCAAAAACATTTTTATTATCAATACAAAAGCAACGGAGTAGACATCCAACAATTGGGGAAAAAAAGAAATAAGACTCATCTTGTTTGTTGACTGTAAAATTCAGAACGGCTAACCAAGTACAGAAGTTATACTACTCAGACATCTTAAAAATGTTATCAAATTCAATATTTTTGTTAATTTTACTTTCGAAATGACTATTGGGGTGCACAGCATGAACAACGGAAATGTTTAACATTACTAAAAACAAAAAGTAGGTTTTTTTTTCTTTCTTTTTTGAGCAATTACGAATTGCTTATTTTCCTCACTTGACCAAAGTTGATGTTGCTCTGATTTTTTTAGATTACCATGAGGACGGTTATTTTTCATATTTAGAGAGCGAAATTTTCGTCGTCATAGTTACAAATCGTCTGCGGTTTGATTTTTTTTTTTTCAGGACTTAACTCAAGCAGACTCTACATTAAAAAAAGTTTTTTTCTCGTGTAAAATTACGTTTCTTCGGGAAAAAACATCTTTGTAGATGAACTTAAACAGCAAAAAACTTCATCTAAATACAAAATTAACAGATTAATAATTCCCATCATTTAAGATTGATAAGAAATACAAACACACAACGTAAAACGCTGTAAATAACCTTCATGTTAAGTGTACTGGTGGTTATCGGCCATAAAACCTTTATCTTTATTGCCGCATCCTTATCACCATTTCTTTTGAGTAATCATGATTGCCTATTGCTTTCATTTGACTGTTTTGATGTGCTATCGTTTTATTTTCTCACCAGCACCCTCTGCTGCATCGCCGTCGACCGGATCCTTACGATGCTGCTCCTATAGCGAAATTTGTCTCCAGGTTTCGTCAATATCCTACACTTACACGCATACATACACGCACCTACACACACATATATATATACATATATACACCTATACACTCATGCACAAACACATACACACACACGCATACATACAAACACCTACACAAACACAACACACACGCATACATGCAGACACCTACACAAACACACCTACACACAACTACCCACACTCTCAAGCCTGCACACAGACACAAACACATTTGCCTACACACACATACACATTCCCCCTCCAGACACAAACACACATACCCCCACACACATAAACACACACGCTTACATACACACACACACACACTCGTGATTGCGAAAAACATAATTTGAATTCAAGATGTCAAAATTCAAATTAATGTTTTTTTTATAAATTTGCCTCGTATTACCTATTCTAGAAAATCACCAGTCATAAAATGACGGGTAAAATATCTTGGCTATTTCCATTCCATTCCATTTGTAGAAACAAGAAACCCAAAAAGAGTAGTCTTATCGCAATTCATGATTGTGAAAAACATAATTTGAATTCAAGACTACAAAATTCAAATGAGGGTGTTTTTTTTTTCAAGTTGTATAGCGCAATTATAATATTACTGCGTGAAATATACAATCTAATTTACATTTTATATTGTTTTTGCATTCCAGCTCGATTTTGCATAAATTACACTTTAAAGCCCAATAATTTGAAGCCTAATATTCTTTTTCTCTATTATCCTCCCGCCCCCCCCCCCCAAAAAAATAAGTCCCTTCCGATCTGAATTTATGTACAAGAAACTGATATTTGATTCCACACAATTTCATGGATAATCAATAGGAAAAAAGATTTTAATTTGTGGTCATTATTAAATTTGAACCCTAAATTGAATGTTGCCACAAAAACAAATGATCTGATGAAATTCATTATTGACTGAACTTTCAGACTCAAAACAATCTATTATAATAGTTAGCTTCTCCTTGACAGCATCAAGGAGGTCGTTTAAGTGATTAAGGTATGTTGGCATATTTATATGAGACTAGCTGCGTTGCCCGGCTTTGCCCAGTCTACCTTGAAAATAAAAATTGTGTCAAGTGACGTATATTCAACAATCAGGAGTAAAAAAAAAATAAAAAAAAAATCATGATTTCCCTTCCAAACAATGACGACAGATATTAAAATACTTTTAAGAAATTAAATCCAGAAAGATGGATTTAAAGTGCGTAACCATGGAAACACAAAATAAAATAAGTTTATGGAATTAAAATGCGAAAGAAAATGGTTTACAATTTGAAAGGAATCGAGATTTTTTAAACTTGATTTAGAAATGTTTGTAACTTTTTTCCTTTCGAGATAAAAGCTTATTTTTTCGACCATAGGTAGAGTTAGATCCGGAGTAAAAAATGGTCGCTTTTTCCAATGGCGTCAAAGAGAAAGTTGTGGGACAATTCCTTCACTTTTTATTGATTTATTTAATGAGGAAAGTAGTGCCTAAATTTCAGCTAAGCCTAAAAAAAATCGAGCTAAAAACGCAAATAACTCTCGCCGTAATAAAGTTAGAGCATTGAAACAAATTACGTAGAACGCGGAAAATTCTACCCTTTCTAACGATATGTAATATTAATATGTGCAAGTAATTTTTCACCCCCTTATTTGAGAATTTATGTGTAAATTGGACGTAAATTGAAATAAAGAAAGAATTATTTATCGAATTTTATTCTAACTGGTCTGCAAACCTTTTCAGGACTTAAAGGAACAAACTCTGAAAATTTCATCGAAATCGGCCGGGTAGTTCTCGAGTTTTGCGAGTTCAAACACACAGACGCTTTTTGGGGACTTCATTTTATACTATGTAGAGATGATCCCATCCACAATATTTTTAGTTTTTCTGTATTTTCTTCGAATTCCTTACTAACAAATTTTTCATCATTGCTTTTTCAATAAAGATTCTACTTTTTCAGTTGCCGTTTCATAAATTAATTTTCGCTACTTTTCAAAAATTTTAAAATTAAAAAAAATAATAAATAAAAGGACTCGAAAGTTCTTGCTTTTCTTCTGATTTTCTCTTACAATGTTACTGCTGTTTTAAGAATAAATCAGCACTTTATCCGTTGAATAAATTTTCTTGAAGGAAGTAAAAATATTTATTTATTTAGGCTCAGAAGTATTTCTAACTTTGTAAATTGTAAATTCACCCGAAGCATAACAAATAGAGGAATATTAAAACAAAGCATCGAGTTATCTTTTAAACCAACATCTCTTGGCGAACTTTTTTTCTTTAAGCTTTCAGTTTTTAAATTCATTTTTGAATCGCTGTTCATTAACTAAACAATCTTTCTGAAGACGGTATTTCGAAATTTCTCGAGTAAACTCACCGTTTGTTTTTTCAAAGGGCTCGGACTTAGATGGAGTTAATGCAATAAAAGACGTACTGTTTCTTCTGTAAATGGATTTGTCAATAAAACAGAATTAGTTCGAGTTTCAAAGAAAAAAAAAAACGATTTCTAATGCTTTCGAGCGCTGATAGAATGATTGATTTCTAAAATAAATGTATATTCTTTTAAAAGAGCCACAGGCAATAACAAACAAGAATAGTGTTTTATCACAACTTGTGTAGTTTAGTTATCTAAATAGAGTTTTCAATTGTTTTATTTTGAATGTTTAATAAAATTAAACTTCGAGTTTTATATCCGAGAAGAATGATTTTTTATTTGTTTTAATTTTGTAGATTTAAAGCCTTCAACTATAATATGCTTTGAAAAAAACAAATTATTAATAGCTGACGACTTTTTTTTATCTGCATACACATATGTCGACAGCAAGTTGAGTATTTAATTTTTACGAAAGACTCTAAAAGTAATGACGTAAATATTGAGCCTGGCTAGAGCAGGGGTTTTCAACCAGTTTGTTGGCGCTCTCAGGTTCAACAAGATCACGTCTGCCTCCGGCTCGGTTATCCACTATTCCTGACTGAAGAGTTCTAATAAGAACGAAATTGCAGTCTCAAGATGTGATAACCGGGCTGTCTGGTATACTCCATGTAGTTCTACCTTAGCCCTGGTTTAGGGGTGGGAACTTACTGCTTCCATTAAAGTGTTAAAAATATGTCAGCTTCATTAAATTAAAAACGAGCTGATGTGTGCATCACATGACTTCCTTTTACTCCAATTTAATGTCATTTCCCCATTACTGGCAATTTTAATGTGATTCAATAGTTTACTCTCTAAGTATGACCTACAGTGGCCAAATTGAAATCAGATTTAAAATAAAAATAAAAAAAAAATCGTCAACTTTGTCGCCAAGTTGGCGGCAAAACTTGGAGAAAAAAAAGTCCGCCGAATTATAACACCACTCGAGTTTACATCGAAATTAACAAAGATTTCCCCCCCAAAAGGGGCAAAAGACCCCTTTGGAAACAACCGAAAACAACCTACGAGAGTCTACGTACCAAATTTCAACTTTCCAGGACATACCGTTCTTGAGTTATGTGAGATACATACACACATACCTACGTACATACAGACGTCACGAGAAAACTCGTTGTAATTAACTCGGGAATCATGAAAATGGATATTTCGCGTGTCTATACGTTCTTAGGCCCTTGTCAACGTGTGGTCGAGTTGGAAAAAAAAACTCAACATTCATTCGGGGGTGAGTAAAATGGAAATTAAGGTCGATTTTTGAGTGAAATTTTTTTTCCGAATACATAATAATTCGCTAAATAAGAAGTACTTCATGGAATAAAAAAGCAATAAAAGTTCGGTAGACTGAAAATAAGGAGCTAACATGGCGACGACGTAAACGATATTTTTCTGTTCTGGCCTGGATACAGTGTTGCCAGATTGGGGGAAATTTCCCCATTTTGGGGGAAATCTGGTGCTCTCTGGGGAAATTTTGGGGAAACGGGTTTTGAGGGGAATTCTATAGGGAAACATTTTTTTCTTGGGGAAAAGCTGGGGGGAAAAAAACCTCTGGGAAAAAAATTTTTTTTTCGTATTTAAATTCGCGTCAAGAAGTTGTTTTTATCAAACAGCGTTGCTTTAGCTTTGCTCAACTTGATGGAATTCGCATTTCGCATTATGTGGAATATTATGCTACGGAATTCGCATTAATGTTCTGCGTGAGTAACTAGTTTTGATACGTGAATTAGGTAAAAATAAGTGATGAAGAACGTTCTTGGATAAATGTATACAAAAATCATAGTTTAAATGTAAATGCAGAAGCAGCGTAGTAAATGCGAGTAGAAAAGAAGTATTTGGTTATTTCTTATCTTTCAGTCAGGCGCTTGTATTTATGACTAGTGGCACCTGCACGGATTTTCCCGTATTAGAAAATTAAAAGATCTTTTGGTTCCCCTGTATACTAACAAATAATGCATGATGAATATCTCGCCAATTGGCTTGCGGACGTCACGGTTCCACATTATACAAATACAAATACAAATGTGACGACCAGCCACAGGCCCTTGCCCAGCTAGGCTGGTCCTAGTCAATTAATTAGTCCCCAATGAAGATCAATGGCCCTCTTAAAGCTATCCACTCCCTTGCTCATTACCGCCTCTTCCGGTAAGCTATTCCAAGTGCCCACGACCCTGCTAAAGTAGTAGTTTTTTCTGATTTCTAAGTTAGACTGAGATTTAAATAGCTTAAAACAATGACCCCTTGTCCTGCTTTCCCCGCAAAAATTTAATCCATTTACATCTTTCATTTTGATAAATTTAAATAACTGAATCATGTTCCCTCTGACTCTCCTTTGCTCCAGGCTATACATGTTAAGCCTATTAAGTCTGGTATCATAATCTAAATCTGAGAGTCCCCTTACTAATTTAGTTACCCTTCTTTGAACCCTTTCCAATACAAAAATATCTTTCTTCAGATAAGGCGACCAAAACTGAACAGCATACTCCAAATGAGGTCTTACTAAACTCCTATATAAAGGCAGAAGAACTTTCTTAGATTTGTCTGAAATAGATCTATTGATGAACCCAAGCATTTTGTTGGCTTTGTTACTAGCAATACTGCACTGTTGACTAAACTTGAAGTCCTGATTTATAAAGACACCCAGATCCATAACATTTTCTGCCTGATTTATGACTGAACCCTGTAAACGATATCTCATATGCTTACTTCCATGACCTAAGTGTAGCACTTGACATTTCCCTACATTAACTGCCATACCCCATTTATCTGCTCACTTAAAAATATGATCTAAATCCTCTTGCAGCTGTTTTACTTGTTCTTCATTTTCGACAATCTCCATAACTTTTACATCGTCAGCAAAACAATTCATGCTCCCAGAAATATTTTCATTGATGTCATTCATAAATATAATAAACAAAAGAGGCCCTAAAACTGATCCTTGATCCCCACTTAAAACATCACTCCAATTAGAATGATTTCCTCTCACAACTACTCTTTGCTTCCTACCAGTAAGCCAATTTCTAACCCAAAGTAAAGTTTTTCCTCCTATGATAACTTGGTAATTTACTCGTCTATTTTATCATAATTTTCCTCGGAAAAATGTTCTTAAAATTGGAATAGAAAAGGAACAAAATCGAATTTTCGAAAAATCGCTTAAAGGTGCACACCCCCATGCTACAAACTAATTCTTTGCCAAATTTCATGAAAATCGGCCGAACGGTTTAGGCGCTATGCGCGTCACAGATTTTGACAGACAGAGATCCAAACAGAGAGACTTTCAGCTTTATTATTTGTAAAGAAAGGATAAAGATAAAGATAAAAAAAAAAAAAAAGCGAAAATGTTAAGAAAAAAAAGTTGGGGAATTTTGTAAGAAAATGTGGCTATTTGGGGGAATTTTTTTTTTTTTTTTTTTTCAAGCGACAAAAATATTAGAGGAAGTCGATTCATTTTATGAAAATATTAGTGGAAAAATAATTTTTGAATTTGGGGAATTTTGATGGAAAACATCGCTTTTTGGGGAAAAGTTGGAAAGGAATTGGGGAAATCTGGATTTGACCATCTGGCAACACTGCCTGGGTAGCGAGTAAACAAGTCGCCAAGAACCAAGTCTTTCCCACAAAGCACAAAAAATTGACTTTTTTTAAAAATATATCCGCAAGTAAATATTTATCAGGAAAGAGTCCAAAACTAATGTCCACACTTTAAGCATAATGATATAAATATTGAGAAGATTTGATAATGAAGCTAAAATAGTTGCTGCTCACAGAACAATCAACGGTCTTTTTCTTTTCCCTCTTTCAGAACCTACCTTCAACACACAGCCAATAGAATATTTCGTCTCTTCGTGCTTATTAATGTTTTCTTTCATATTATTGGACAAAAAAGAATAAAAGAGAAGAACAAAATGGGATTAATAAGTCGACATCCGCAGAGTACTGAATATTTATGATTCATTGGTTTTCCCCTTGCTCTGGGATTTTTGCGTTGTTCATAAAAATAGGATTTGTCGCAGCTTTCTGGAGAAAATGGGATTTTCTGTGAATCAGGAGAAATAAGAAAAATCGCTAGGGATGCCTCATGAAAGTCGAAGTTAGTGCAGAAGTATGGCGATGTTTTCCCCAAAAGTTTGCCACAGACACTTTTGAGAAAAGCAGAAAAAAGTGAGGAAAGGAAATGATCTGGAGGGCAATTCTCAAAAAAATGTTTTTTTAATTTTATTCAAGTAGCTATTAATTAAATATGGGATTAACTGTTATGCTTTGATAGTATATTAAAGTATGTATTATTCCCCAACAGCATTGTTTTTTGAAGACTTTGGTTAACTGGAAAAAGTATAAAACTTAGCGTTAAGCACGGGACATTTTTTCGAGTATCGCCCCGTAAATTTTCCCTTATTGACGTTTGGTAATACAGTATCCAACCCACCACACACATGAATCATGTTTGTTTCCAACAGTTATGATTCAAGACAGCGGCTGATTCAATTAAGCAGAAATGAGTAAATATTTTTACTTCCTTTTACAAAAAAGGAAGTATTGTAGTCGCGAAAAAATTTTCACCTTTAGACACGCGAAATATTCATAATGATGATTTCCGAGTTAATTACAAGGAATTTTCTCGTGACGTCTGTATGTACGTATGTGCGAATGTTTGGGTATGCATATGTGCGGATGTGCATATGTGCGTATGTATGTCGCATAACTCAAGAACGATAAATCCTAGAAAGCTGAAATTTGGTACGTAGACTCCTAGTCGGGTCCAGTTGTGCATCTCCCCTTTTGATTGCGTTCGGGTGTTTCTAAAGGGGTCTTTTGCATCTTTTTTGGGGGGAAATCATTGTTAATTTCGATGTAAACTCAAGTAGTGTTATAATTTGACGGACACTTGGCGATATATCGCCAGTCTTTTGGTTGCCAAGTTTTGTCGCTAACTTGGTGACAAATTTGGCGATTTTTTAAAAAATCTGTTTCAATTTGGCCACTGTTGGTGATATTTAGAGAGTAAACTATTGAATCACATTGAAATTGCCAGTAATGGGGAAATGACATTAAAGAGGGAGTAACAGGAAGTCATGTGATGCACACATCAGCTCGTTTAAATTTTGAATTATAAATACAATTTAAGAGATTTTATTTAATTTTTACTCTAACAAGATAAAGTATCATTAGAAGTATGCCGTTCAATAAAAACATTCATTCTTTGATTATTTAAAGAAATTTATAGTAAAAAAGTATGAAAAAGTAATTACTTAACTAATGTGCTTCGAAAAACTTATCTGCTGTTGATTGCTAAAATAAGGTTGCTATTAATGGAGACACTCTTTTAATCTGTGTCATAAAACTTTCTAAAATCCTTAAAATTCGTACCTCGTTGCCCCAATGCTAATGCTACCGGTGACAAAGCCTAGAGCGCAGAAGCTCCGTCCGCACACCATGTGTGCTTTTGCTTGACCTTTTCCACGAAAACTCACTGAAAGTGTGGAAAACCCTGCAACCCCTCTATTTACAAAAAATTATAAAAAATATTTAAAAATAAATAAATAAATATAAAAAAATGTATTAATTTGAATTTTTGGCACCTTGAATTCAAATTATGTTTTTCGCAATCACGAGCGTGTGTTTGTGTAGGCGCATGTGTGTGGGTGCGCGCGTGTGTGTATGTATGCATGTGTGTGCGTGTTGTGTATGCAGTGCTGTGTGTGTACGCGCGTGTGTGTGTGTGTGTATGTGTCTGTGTGTTTGTAGGAGTGTGTGTTTCTGTGCGCAGGCATGAGTCTGTGTATGTGTGTGTGTAGGATATGGGCGCAACCTGGAGACGGTTTTCGCTATAGGAGCAGCATCGTGAGGAGCCGGTCGACAGTGATGCTGCAGAGGGTGCTGGTGGGAAAATAAAATGATAGCACGCCAAAAACATTGAAATGAAAGCAATAAGCAATCGTGATTGCTCAATAAAAATAAATAAATAAATAAATAAATACATCTTTTTACTTGAAGATAAAAAAGACTGCGCTCTTGCACCACATGCTTGTGGGAAATGATCAGTCAAATACACTTGATTCAATTGAGCGGCGTGTTTTATTCAAATATCCGGCAGTTTTTTTCGTGTTAAAGCTGGATTTCGTTCTGTTTTTGAGAATTTGATTGATTAAAGCGGCTGATTCAATTAACCACTGATTCAATTATACGGCTCTCACTGTACATCAAGCTACCACCATAACGTAACAAGCATTAACAATCATCACAACACAACAACAAATATTCATCTCTTTTCCCCACAGTCTGACAAACATTTTTGCCCTTTTTGAGGTTTATTTCTGTGTGGATGCGTAATGAAATAAATTCTACTTCTTGTATTGCTTCATGATTTTTCAAAAATAAAATGAATATTTTATCATCATCATCCCTCCTCTTGGGCTATTTCTTTCATAACCGCAAAGATTTTTCGTTCCTCAATAGGAATTTTATGTTAGTACTCGCTGCGTTGCCCGGCGTTGCACGGTCTACCTCGAAACTAAAAGTTGTGTTAAGTGACGCATGTTCAGCACCAGGCCTGGAAAAAAAGTGTAAAAATTCCCGTCAATGTGTAAAAAAGAGCAGTTTTATAACTTAAAATTTAAATTTAGACATTTTTGGAGTTTTTTAAAATGCCAAAATTGTTATGGTTATTAATAGGCGTAAGCATTCCTTTTAATGGATTTCTGGCGAAAACCTCAAATGCAAATTCGAATTCCTGACCATCAACAGACCTCTGTGCCAAATTTGGAAGAAAGCCGACGTAAACTATGGACAAGGAACACACACACACATACAGCCATTTTTATTTAAATTGTAATTCTAATAATATAAATTGTAATTTCTTCACTATTAGGATTTTATCCTTTTTTTATTGGCAGTTTCTCAATTTGTATCAAGATTGGAATAAAGTAGCAAATTGTATAAGCTACTTTTGCTTGTTCCATTCGAACGTAAATCCGTATAAAGTCACAGGTAGTAGATTCAAGACGTTGTTAACTGCCAAGTGGGCTTAGAGCAACCATACAAAATTTATTCCAAAACTTTGAAGTACCACTTTTAGTCACTGAAGTTGATAGAATGAGCAAAAAAAAACAAAAAAAAACCATGGATCGAGGAAAATCATTTATTTTCAAAACGTTTAATTTTTGATTAAGTTTTTTTAATGTCCGATTGTTCAAACAAGGCGTGGTCTTTATGACGTCACAAGTGATAAATGCGCGTACTCCACTGGCGTACTGAATGCTGACACTTGCTGTCTACCGCGCTTGCAGTTTATGATATTTCAGAAGTGAATTAAATATCGCACTCTACGCTTGCTATCAAACGTATCGTTGCCAGTACACGAGAATAAAGAAACGAATCAAATATTGCGCTCTGCGCTAATGGCAACAATGAATATCAGTTCATCATTTGTGTTGTCATGCGCAGAAGCGTAAAAAATGAAATCGACTCTGCGCACTGATTTGGGTATTTTTTTGAAAATAGTAAACTTCGTTAAATTATTTAAAAAATGATCAAATCCTATATTTTTAAGTATGCTCTTTCAGATAAAAAAAGTATTTTTAAATTTTGGAAACGAACCCATTTATTCCAAAGCATCGGGTATTACACAAATGCATAATTATCACTCTGTTTAGCTCCTATTAAATAAAATTTTTTGTGATAGAGTTTTCTAGAAATTCAGTTTATTTGGAAAAACAATAGAAAAGCTGATTTTTTTCATTAGTAGACACACTTTACGAGATAAAGAACTTGACGCCGAGGGAGTCGGAATTAAATCTTTAAAATGCTGATTGGACAAATCACTTTCAAGATTAAAAGCATTCTAGCGCTGCACAGTGCTTCAGTGACTTAGGGTACAATTACAGTTAGTCGTTACGGGAGGAAGGCTTCAATTTCAGTAAATGACCTTTTCTTCAAAGAAGACCTAATTTTTCTGTTCCTCGTCCCAAATTCCATTAGAGCGATCTCGAGAAGGTTCAACCGCATTAATGAAATTTAATTTTCTTAGTAAGACGGCCTAAAGAAAGCAAACATTCCAGCAGTTCTTAAAAGCCTCTCGTTTTCTTAAACGAGTGTATTTTTAAATTGCCGAGAGAAGCATTTTAATTTAAACAATTCGTTTTTGTAAAGAGTTCAGTTGGTTTACTTTTTAAATCTATTTTAAGTTCCGTTATACATAATTATTATAAATTGTTTAATTAGATCCCGTTATGCTTCGGTTATTTGGGACCATAGCGAACGAACAGTTTCTAATTATTATTATTATGTTTTTTAATAAGTTTTCAAAGCTAAAAAAAAAAGAAAATAAATAAATGAAAAAAATGCTTTTCGTCTAAAATCAGTTGTCAGGTTATTGTTTTCTGACTTTTTTGAGCTCATTTAATTGTTTTGATAGAATTATTCTGTCAGCTATGCACGAAACCGGTAAATTTGTGACTACTTGTCGTTTTATAAAAAGTATCAGTAGCCACTAATTTCAGGATTTTTTTTTGAAAGTTATGTGGCAATCACAGAGAAATATTCTAAAGGTAGGGATGGATAAAAGTATTGACACATGAGGCATTATGCATATTTATATAAAATCGAAAAAATAAATAATTTAACAGAAGTTTTTATTTTGAGAAAAGCGGTAATTAAAAAAAAAAGTAAAATATAAATCGCAATGGGGTAGTTTCCTTCAGTCAAAAGTATTACTTTTAGTCATTGAAAGAATGAGCAAAAAAAAAAAAAAAAGACATGGACCCAGAAAATACTTTTATTTTCCCAACAATTTTTTTTAATTTGTTTTTTAAAATGTCCGATTTTTCAAACGTCGTGGTCTTGATGACGTCACAAATTATGCACTTTTCCGCATCTTTTTACTACGTTTCCACGTTATGATAATCAAGCATCAAATTAAAACTGCGCTCTATGCTTGCTATCAACCATATCGTTGCCAATACACATGAGTAAAGATGCGAATTAAATATTTTGTTCTGTGAATGGCAACAGTGAATGGCATTTCATCAACTGTGATGTCACACGACAGAAGTGTAAACAATAAAAGCGCACCGATTTAAGTAATTTTTTAAAAATATCAAACTTAAATAAATTATTTAAAAAATGGTCAGATCCTATGTTTTTAAGCATGCTCTTCCAGAATTTTTTTTTTTTTAATTTTGGAAACGACCCCATTATGCTTTTTTAAACAGCAAATATACGAGTACAATAACAGCGAAAATAAAAATCTGTTGTTCGAATCGGAGCATTCCCTCAAAAGTTTGGGGGGAGGGGATAGTCAAAACAGACATTTATTTATGTAACCATCTCATAATACCTTCCTATATTTTTTAGCGCAATAAAAAAAGCTTACTTTTTGTTTATAAATTCATGCAGTGAAATTTTGCACGGAAATTTAAATTTAAAAAAATGTTTTTCCTCCAATTAATCGGTAAAAATGGGTCAATCACAAATAATCAGCAAAGTGGCCGATTATATCCGATTACAGTTTACTAATCATTACATCCCTAGCGTTTACACAGTAAGTGAAAGACAGACAACAAATCCGTAGCATTCTCTCATCAGTTTTTTCCACACAACCATTTTCTTTAAGAAATAAACTCAACTTTTCATGACTGCAGTAAACGCTTTTGACAGCACTTCATGAAGAAATGACAGGAAAGCTTTCGCCGAAACATATTGCGAAGCGGAAGTAGAAACAAGCCTGAAAACCCACATGCTGGTATAACCCAATATTTGTGACATTTTGTACGGGTATAAAAAGCGAAGCCCTATTTTCCATATTTTATTTTTCTTCAGAAACACGCAGTCTATTTTCACAACTGTAAACCTATATGTATAGAGCAGCGATTCGAAACCTGTGGGGCTCACCCCCTTTGTAGGTGCGGCAATCCAAAATGGAGAGACGGAATAATTTATTTTGCATACCATTTTCGACATGTTTCAAGACAGAATAGGTTTGAGACAGGCTAATAGTCAGACCCATTATTTAGAGGGGGTCAGAGGGATGGGGGGGGGGGTGGCAATTGACCCCTTGAATAATCCACTGGAGTTAGGGTTAGATTTTCAACTATCAAAATATCACCAAACTGGCAATGGGGTTGTTTCTATCAGTCAAAAGTACTATTTTTAGTCGTTGAAGTTGATAGAATAAACAAAAAAAGAAGGAAAAAAAAAACCATGGAGCGAGAAAAATCTTTTTTTTTTCAAAACGTTTAATTTTTTGATTAATTTTTAAAAATATCCGATTTTTTAAAATAGCTGTGGTCTTTATGACACCACAAGTGATGTACTTTGGCACGCATTCCACTGGCGCGCTGAATGTTACGTTTGCTGTCTGTTGCGTTTCCAGGTTATGATAATTCACAAGCGAAATTAATATTGTGCTCTACGCTTGCTGTGCAGAAGCGTAAAAAAGGAAATTGAATCGATTGAAACAATTTCAAAACAATATTAAACTTTGTCTAACTGTTTAAAAAAATGGTCGAATCCTATGTTTTTAAGCATGCTCTTTCAGAAAAAAATACTTTGAAAATTCGGAAACGACCCCACTGTTTCGTTCAAATGTAGAAACAATTTTCACCCGTCACACCTTGGCGGACGATTTTCTAGTTGATTTAATCATTAGTATTTCTTAATTTTTGTTAACTGTACAACAGTTTAGTTGTGCTTCTTCCGTTCTATACCAAAAAATACAATAAAACATTAAAAAAAAATTAATTTGAATTTTGACATCTTGAATTCAAATTATGTTTTTCGCAATTATGAGTGTGTGTGTGTAGGCGTGTGTGTTTGTGTGTGGGGGTATGCGTTGTGTGTAGGGGATATGTGTATGTGTGTGTAGGCATATGTATTTGTGTCTGTGTGCAGGCATGAATGTGTGGGTAGTTGTGTGTATGTGGGTGTGTATGTGTAGGTGTCTGTATGTATGCGTGTGTGTTTGTGTATGTGTGTGTGTGTGTGTGTGTGTAGGACATGGATGCCACCTGGAGACGGCTTTCGCTATAGGAACAGCATCGTGAGGAGCTGGTCGACGGTGATGGTGCGGAGGGTGGCGGTGGGAAAATAAAATGATAGGACGCCAAAAACAGTCAAATGAAAGCAATAAGCAATCGTGATTGCTCAAAAAAAAAAAAAAAAAAAGTGGGGCACTTTAAAGCAGAAAAATTGTGGCTCAAAGTTGCATTGAATGATTGAAGTTAGAATTATTAGTTTTTATTATTTTCCGGACGTACATTTATGCTCCAAATTGTATTTGCATGTTTTGGTATAGTCAAAGAGAATGGTGTCGCTGCTTTCAATGAACTTAAACGCAGGATTATGCAGACTAGCAGTGAATAAAAACTTTTTGTTTGAATAAAGGGAAGGACTGTAATTTATGCTTGTTAGTTGCAACAACGAAGATGGTAGCAACATGGTTTGTTTTACGTCAGAGGGAACATAACCTACCTTTGCAGCCGAGCCTTGAGGTCCTTTCGGCTCAGCGGTTAAAGTACTGATTTACCATCACAAAGGTAATCAAACTCCGCCACCGAAACGCTTCAAAAATAATTAAAAATTAAATTTTGGTAAAATTAAAGTGTTTTCTGACTCCAATTTTTGCTTTTATTTATTTACTAGTGGTACCCGCACGGCTTTGCCCGTATTAGAAAACTAAAAGGTCTTTTGGTTCGCCTGTATATTTACAAATAATGTATGGTGAATTTTCTCGCCAATTGGCTTGTTCCCATGTTACGGTTCCACATAATGATAATTTCGTAATTTACTCGTCCATCTTATGAGAATTTTGTTCTTAAAATTGGAATAGAAAAAGAACCACATCGAATTTTCGAAAAATCGCTTCGAGGTGCACACTCCCATGCTACAAACTAACTTTGTGCCAAATTTCATGAAAATCGGCCGAACGGTCTAGGCGCTATGCGCGTCACAGAGATCCTGACAGACAGAGGGACTTTCAGCTTTATTATTAGTAAAGGTAAAGATAAAGGTTTATTTTTTTGCTTGCTCTACCAATTACAATAACTGAAACTAGAGCTTTTAAATGAAAGAAAAATGAATTAAAAAAAAGATAAATTAATTTGAATTTTGACATCTTGAATTCAAATTTTGTTTTTCGCAATCACGAGTGTGTGTATGTGGGCGTGTGTGTTTTTGTGTAGAGGTTATGTGTATGTGTGTGTAGGCATGTGTGTTTGTGTCTGTGTGCTGGAATAAGTGTCTGGGTGTGTGTAGGTGTGGTAGTTGTGTATATGAATGTGTGTGTGGGGGGGGGGGTGTAGGCATATGTGTTTGTGTCTGTGTGCAGGCATGAAGGTGTGGGTAGTTGTGTGTATGTGTGTGCGTATGTTTTTGTTTATGCATGTGTGGGTGTCTGTATGTATGCGTGTGTGTATGTGTTTGTATGTGTGTGTATGCAGTGGCGCCGACTCCATGGGGCCTGAGGGGGCCCGAGCCCCCTCAAAAATATTTTTGAGGGGGCAGAGCCCCCCCAATAAATCAAAAAAAATTATTAATTACATTACGCTTTTTAAACTCATAAATTTATCTTTTATTTTCCTTATTTGAAGATAGTTTACCTTGTAAAATACATTCAGTAATGAGTTAAAACAAATAATTATTACGGTTGTGTAAGCAGGTTAAATGAAAACGAGTGGTGTGAATAATGATAGTGTAACAGTGCTGCGAGTACTGTAAAAATTTGTCATAGTGCGCGAATTACGGGTCAAGTCTGTTGCCGGTGGGCAGCGCTGCGGCGCGCTCACATAAGTGTTGCTGGCCCGGAAAAAATATATGAGAGCATGATTTGTATATAAAATGGGAGGCGTGATAATTTTGAATACTTTTAGGAATTGTGTTTAAAGGAAAACCTTCACAAAATGATGATCCTTCCCTCCCTCGGAATCGACGTATACCAAAGAAGTGAAAACAACGAAGGCAGCTCACCGCACACTTTCAAAATCCAAAAGGAATACAGTTGACTCCAGCTACTTTTGCGAAATGGCTATAACGCGATTTTTTCTCCAGTATTCAGACCTAACGCGAATTCCGCACCCGCAACACGAAAATTCTCGGGAGGGAATCGTGGTGTGTACGTATCGGCTTTGGCTACTATTTTTTTTTCTTTTTTCATGAATGGATCTTTTTCCTTTTAGCATCGCTGAGAGTGGAAGTTCCTTTTTCATTTTAAATGCGAAAGTTAATGAAATATAATGACACCTAAGAGCGCTGTTTCATTTAAAGTTTGTGAAGATAAAAGGAGAAAGTTTCTGACAATTAAAGAAAAGCTAGAGCTTCTTGAAAAGCTGAAGCTCAACCAAAAAATGCGTTGAAAGTAGCACGAGAATTAGATATGAGTGAATCTTCCTTACATACAATTACAAGTCAAGAAAAGGAAATCCGTAAAAATTCACCGAGTAGTGTCTTAGTAAAATGCAAATATTTATGAAAATGGAAACTGCTCATGTATTGTGTACAAATATCATTAATGGATCGACTGTTCAGTACAACTAAAGTGCTTACCGTATACCGGTTTATTTTTTCTTTCTTTCCCATTGATCATTGATTTTGTACATCGTAGCAGTATTTTATGTTGAATAAAACGGTATTTTTAAAAAACAAGTAACATTCAGTTCTTTATGTAAGAAACAGGAATGTAAAGTTAGAGTAGAGTTAAGAGATGGTTTTTAACAGTTTGACGGGGTGTTTACAAGTGTCTAAAATAAATAGGTACGTTTATAAAAAATTTTACACATACCTTTTTCCACAACGCAAAATTTCGACTTACGCGAGGGGTCTTGGAATGCATCCCTCGCGTAGGTCGGGACTCGAGTGTACTACAAGGCAATATACATTGAGGTTTGTAAAATGGTGCAATTTTGCATTGTTGGGCGATTTACATCAACTGGACGCACACAGGTCATTGCAGTTGAACAAGAGTGCTTGCTTTTATTAAACAAAGGTGAAACATTTTGAAAAATCAACTGAGTTTTTCAAAAGTGACCTAGACATTGAGAGACTGCGTTTACGCTTGAATATGTTAGCCGATATCACTAATGAAAAAACAACTGGTCTTAAAGAGCATGCTTAAATTAAATTACCTTTTTACAAAAATACTGTGTGTGTTCGTATTTATTTTTTCCTTTTTTCAAAGACAAAAAATATGTGTCGGGCTTGTCGACTTTTCGGGGTTCTAATGTTGATTATATGACTTTAAAATGCTTTAAAAAAACTTTAAAACTCACTATTTTTCATCTCAGATTTAGAAAATTTCCTGCGGCATGCATCCTCCCCCCAATATTTTTTAAGTCGGAGTTTCTGGGAGTGCCCTTCAATGCAAGTCAAGCGCCGTACCTTTTCCATGCCTAGCTACGGCACTGCATGACTCCCCATAAAATAGAACAAAAAAATGTCTCTTACTAAGACAAGTGGCATGATCTAGTTGAACCAGAAAAATTTGTATACCAATTTTTGGATTGTTTTACTTTGAAAACGCCACGTCACATACTGTTTGTTTGTTTAAATTATACACACCAGAAAGTATGTAAATTGGCATTTTCAAGGCACAAAAAACGACATTTCTTTGGGGGGGGGGGTAACCTCCGCGGGGTTACATAACCCCATAAACCCCCGGTGATGACTGGCCTAGCCCCCTCAATAATTTTTCCAAGTCGGCGCCCCTGTGTGTATGTGTTTGTGTGCGTGTAGTTGCGTATGTATGCGCATGTGTGTAGGACATGGATGCAACCTGGAGACGGCTTTCGTTATAGGAGCAGCATCGTGAGGAGCCCGTCGACGGTGATGGTGCGGAGGGTGGCGGTGGGAAAAATCAAAAGACGCCAAAAACAGTCAAATGAGAATAATAAGCAATCGTGATTGCTCAATAACAGACGATCATACCTTATAAGGCAAAGGCTAGGCTAAAACAAACACTAAATCATAGGCAGAAAGTTAATTACCAGAAGGAAGGCGAACAGTTTTAGACCTTTAGAGATTTGTATTTATCTGAACTGATACATAGATATGTGTTCTAATGAACTACATGCTTTTTCGAGTCTTTTTATGCATATTCAAGCATCGTTATGCATATTCAAGTCTTGTCAAGAAATATTTTTGATTTAGAGCTGGTTTTGTATGTTTAGATAACGGTTCGAAAACATTCGATTAATTCATTAAAATGCACTAAGTAGTGACGAAAATGATCCTGCTCCGATTTTTGACTAACTAGAATGCAAGGTTTCTAAACAAGCACACTGTTAGAACTACAGGAGCCGTTGAAAGGTCCTTTGGCACCCTGGGGTGAAAGCAAGGTGCATCCGGGTGAAAACGGAGGCTTGGAGATGTCCTTGCGGTTCTTTTGGCTCCTTTAAAAAAGGGTGCGCAACTGTCACGTGATCTGTCACATGATATTTATGATTTTTAATGGCGGCGTTCATGAAATGATAAAAGTCATCA